>NC_139615.1:45560106-45722606 GCF_964270895.1 Podarcis filfolensis
ACTTTAGAATATAAAATCACTCCAGTGACGGATTTACAGTGGTACCTCGGGTTACAGACACTTCAGGTTACAGACTCCGCTCACTCAGAAATAGCACCTCGCGTTAAGAACTTTGCTTCAGGATGAGAACAGAAATCACGCAACAGCGGCAGTAGGAGGCACCATTAGCTAAAGTGGTACCTCAGGTTAAGAACAGTTTCAGGTTAAGAATGGACCTCCAGAATAAATTAAGTTCTTAACCCAAGGTACACCATTCCAACATTGTTCTACTCAGAAGGAAAATGGCTAGCAGGGGAGGAGCTTGGGACATGGGTAAAAGGTAAAGGGCCATTACGTTCAGTCGTGGCCGACTCTGGGGTTGCGGTGCTCATCTCGCTTTACTGGCCAAGGGAGCCAGCGTACAGCTTCCGGGTCATGTGGCCAGTATGACTGTGATGGCCTGGGAATCAGATTCAGAGGCTGAACCGGAGGAGTCCCAGCCTGCACAGGAGTCCCCGCCTCCAGGGCCGGCTGAGCTGGGGCAGGGCCTTGATTCTGAAGCGCCTGCACCTGTGCCGGATCCTCAGGAGCAGGCACCAGGTGAATCCACTCTGGCTCCGGAGGCGATTGAGGACACATTGCCTACAGGTGCACCTCTCCCAGCCCTGTCAGGGGAAAGTGAGTCTCCCCCTGGGTCCAGTAACCCACCGGCCTCTCCTGAGCTGCAGAAGCTCAGGGCAGAGAGGCGGAGCGAACTGGTTTCTCCCAGGAGGAGTGCTCGCCTTAAGGCCAGGAGAGGCAGGTCACCTGTGGGCCGGGACCGCCCCTGGCCTCAGAGAAGATAAAGGCCAGTCAGCCCGGTCCCAGGTTGCGGGAGCAACGGCGTTGAAGAGCTGTTTCGGCCAGCACCCAGTCCTGTTCCCTCAGAGTTCCTGTCCTTGCCCGGCTCCTCGCTGTGGACCCCGCTTCGCCCATGGAGGTCTGCCTGCCGACCCTCGACTCAGGTCCTGGACCTCGCCCCACGGTAACCTCCCCCTGGACCAGCACAATGACTAAGCCACTTCTGGTGAACCAGAGCGGCGCACGGAAATACCGTTTACCTTCCCGCCGGAGCAGTACCTATTTATCTACTTGTACTTTGAGGTGCTTTCGAACTGCTAGGTTGGCAGGAGCAGGGACCGAGCAACGGGAGCTCACTCCGTTGTAGGGGTTCAAGCCGCCGACCTTCTGATTGGCAAGTCCTAGGCTCTATGGTTTAACCCACATCACCACCCGCGTCCCGGGACATGGGTAGGGGCATCCATAATCCCTGAAGTGTTGTTGTTGTTTAGTGTGATCCCTGAAGTGAGTGGGTGATAATCACTGGCATCCTGGCACCAGAGTGCTAGACAGGTCGTCATTCCAAGAACAATCCAAACCCAACCTCAATGGATTGGGGTCTCAGTCAAGACAAAGGGTGTGTTTAACTTGGCTGGGGAAACAGGAAAATGTTCCCACTCTGGAAGAATGGCAGACGAAATTGATTGACTTTATGGGACTGGCAGAATTGACTGGCAGAATCCGTGACCAGGGAGAAGAATCGGCAGAAGAAGAATGGAAGAAATTCAAAGACTATTTGCAAAAATATGGTAACATTAAGGAATACTGAGTGATGTTGGATTGAAATTAAGGGGTTATCAGCTGTAATGGTACAAAAGAATATGAAAAAATAGTTCTTTTTTGTACATAAGTTAAAGTATAAGTTACAATAATTTAAGAAGATGGATAGAAAATAAGGTTTTTAGCTGTAATGCTATGAGATAAGGATTTGCTGGATGAACAATTTGAACTGGAATACAAGAAGGGGAGGCATGAGGAGGTCAGGGAAATATGTTATTGAAAAATAAGATATGAAATTTATGTGTTTTTAATATTTTTTCTTTTTAATTTTTTTCCTTTTTTCTTTTTCTTCATGGTTTGTATAAAATGGAAAATCTTAATAAATATCTTCTTAAAAAAAAATGTAAATACTTTCCCTTGTTTCACCTAAAGATTGGAATCTGGAGGTCATGTGAGGGAAAGGGTAAGCCTGGCTGGTGCTCAGGTATCTGTCAGAAGACCCCCTCCCAGTTTATATCATAGTTGTGACAATTTCCACCCTCTCTTCCCCACAGGTGGGCGGGTTTTGCGGCACCGAGTGGGGGCTCACCTGGGCAGGTACCTCCCACCTGTTTGGGCTGGCCTTTGACCCGCCCTCGGCCAGGGAGGACAATGGCCGGCTGGCCGGGGGTGGGGCAAAGGCTAAAGAAAAGAGGCTGACCCCTTTGTCCAAGCCTCTTTTGGTTTTTCTGGCCAAAGGCGGGTCAAAGGCCAGCCCAAACAGGTGGGAGGCACCCACCCAGGTGAGCCCCTGCTCGGTGCCACAAACCCCACCCACCTGTGGGGAAGGGAGGGCGGAAATTGGGGAAATTGTAAGAAAGGGGGGCAGCCTTTGTTCGGGGCTTCTCTCGTGCTTCTTCCAAGTGGTAGTTGGAAGTCTTGTTGCAACAATAAAGATCAGGCCTACTGGCCACTGTCTTGCTTCAGTCTCCTGGCTGAAGTCTTTTGCTTGTGATCCCTGACCTGTGTTGTAAATAAAAATTGCCTTTTTCCTTTATGGGGTATCCAAGAGCCCATATAGAGTCCTTACATAGGTTCCCTGTTGGTAGGAGAAAATAACAGGCCAACCAGAGAATATTGAGAAGCAAAGCAGCTAGTAAGCCTGATCTTTATTGATCTGTTGCAACAGGGTGCTCCCCTCACCCGCAGGAGAGGAGGAGGAACCCAGAACAATGGCACGCAAGGCCTTATATGGACTTTTGAAATTGCCACCCTGTAGATCAAGACCACCCCTAGAAACATCATACATACATCACAGAAGGGGTGTAACCTAAGACCACCCCCCAGATACATCATACCTATATCACAAAAAGGTGGTCTAAACAGAAATTTGAATGTTGTTTTTTCTACTGTCGTTGTTTATCTCCTGTCTAGCAGGTTACTTGATTGGATTTCCTGGGGAGCCTGGCCAGTCTTTTGTAATGATAAATACTTAGTTCCTGGGCCATGTCACAGGCTCACACCCTATTCGTATCTTAAATGTGCCCTCAAGACAGGATTTGTGAGGAAAGAGACAATGGGGAGGTTTCCCACTTTGACCTTGCAGAGAAAACATTTGCTCAGTTTAGGAATCAAAATGGTTCCAGGTTGGCCTTCCTGTGCTG
The DNA here is from genome assembly GCF_964270895.1 of Podarcis filfolensis. NCBI lineage: Eukaryota > Metazoa > Chordata > Lepidosauria > Squamata > Lacertidae > Podarcis > Podarcis filfolensis. The sequence continues at coordinate 45,563,328 of NC_139615.1, forward strand.
ATCTATGTACGTGCTTGGTTGGTAACTTATGAACATTACCCTATATCTAAGACCATAAAATTCCTATCACACCTGAACCTATGGAAGCCAAGGTTAGGCAATTGTGGGGTGCCCCAAGGACTCGCAGTACGAACGCAACTGTGAATGAAGTTGGATTCACTGTAATATTTCTTGCTTGAGAGCAAGTAATTTATGGGCCATCCAGAACATGCAACTAGGCAAATCTCCAGGACCGGATGGTTTGACTTCAAGATATTATAGATCCCTGAAAGAATGGTTAGTACAACCCTTAAAGGAAGTCTGTAATGAAATATTGGAAGGGAAAAAGGCACCAGAGTTGTGGAAGGAAGCTTATATTACACTTATATCGAAAACAGAGTCTGAGAAGACACAGCTTAAGAACTACCACCCGATATCTTTGCTTAATGTGGATTATAAAATTTTTGCAGATATTTTGGCTAAAAGACTAAAAAAGGTACTAGTAGAAGAAATTCATAAAGATCAAGCGGGCTTTCTCCCGGGTAGACACTTGTCTGACAATACGAGGAACATAATTAACATTTTAGAAAAATTACAAGTGAATATTAACACCAAAGCAGTTTTGATATTTGTGGACGCGGAGAAAGCCTTTGATAATATTTCTTGGAGTTTCATGAAGATGAATTTACAGGGGATGGAAGTTGGTCAAGGTTTTGGGAACGGTATAGGTGCAATTTATTCAGAACAAAAGGCTAAATTAATTGTGAATAATGTAGTGACGGAAGAATTTAAGATAGACAAAGGAACACGACAAGGTTGCCCAATCTCTCCATTGCTTTTTATATCGGTCCTGGAGGTTCTCTTAAACATGATTAGAAGGGACCAATTGGTTAAAGGTATACAACTCGGAGCTAAACAGTACAAATTGAAAGCATTTGCTGATGATCTGGTATTGACATTACAGGAGCCAGAATCTAGTACTAAAAGAGTACTGGAACTGATCCAAGAATTTGGACAAGTAGCGGGATTTAAGTTGAATAAGATGAAAACTAAGGTTCTAGAGAAAAATCTAACAGTGACTGAGAGAGAGAGGTTTCAGAAGGAGACAGGATTAACACTGGTTAAGAAAGTGAAATACCTAGGGGTTAATATGACTGCCAAGAACGTGAATTTATTTAAGGATAATTATGAGAAATGTTGGAAGGAAGTGAAAAAGGATTTAGAAATATGGTCAAATCTGAAGCTATCATTGCTAGGCCCGAATTGCTGTGATAAAAATGAATGTATTGCCAAGGATGCTGTTTTTGTTTCAAACATTGCAAATTTTGGATAAAATGGAGTGTTTCAAGAAGTGGCAGAGATATATTTCTAGATTTGTCTGGCAGGGCAAGAAGCCTCGAATAAAATTTAAGATATTAACTGATGCTAAAGAAAGAGGTGGATTTGCCCTGCCAGACTTAAAACTTTATTATGAATCAGCCGCTTTTTGCTGGCTGAGAGAATGGCTGCTTCTTGAAAACACTGACGTGCTGGATTTAGAAGGTTTTAACAATGTATTTGGGTGGCATGCATACTTGTGGTATGATAAGGTCAAAGCACATAAAGCGTTTAAAAACCATATTGTCAGAAAAGCACTGTTCAATGTCTGGATAAGATATAAGGACTTGCTTGAAAATAAAACCCCAAGGTGGTTGTCACCAATGGAAGCGAAGGCTCAGAAAAAGCTCAATATGGAGGCCAAATGGCCGAAATATTGGGAAATTTTGGAACAAGAGGGAGACAGATTAAAACTGCAAAGTTTTGAAAAATTAAAAAATAGAGTGCGAGATTGGCTTCATTATTACCAGATAATGGAGGCATATAATTTGGACAAAAAAATTGGCTTCCAGGTGGAAAAATCAAAATTGGAAACAGAACTGCTAGATCCCAAAATTAAGAACTTGTCAATAATGTATAACTTGCTGTTGAAATGGAACACCCAGGATGAAACGGTGAAATCTGCTATGATTAAATGGGCACAAGATGTTGGACATAACATTATGATGGCTGACTGGGAACAGTTATGGACCACAGGTATGAAGTTTACGGCATGCAATGCCTTAAGAGAGAATATTATGAAAATGATCTACAGGTGGTACATGACACCAGTCAAGCTTGCAAAAATCTATCATTTGCCCGATAATAAATGTTGGAAATGCAAAGAGACTGAAGGCACATTCTTTCACCTTTGGTGGACATGCCCAAGGATTAAGACTTTCTGGGAGATGATCTATAATGAAATGAAAAAGGTATTTAAATATACCTTTCTGAAGAAACCAGAGGCCTTTCTCCTGGGCATAGTCGGCCAATTGGTGCCAAAGAAGGATAGAATTTTCTTTATGTATGCTACAACAGCAGCAAGAATACTTATTGCAAAGTACTGGAAGACACAAGATCTACCCACCTGGGAAGAATGGCAGATGAAGGTGATGGACTACATGGAACTGGCGGAAATGACTGGCAGAATCCGAGACCAGGGAGAAGAGTCGGTGGAGGAAGGTTGGAAGAAATTTAAAGACTATCTACAGAAACATTGTAAAATTAATGAATGTTAGAAGGATGTTGGAATGAAGTTATGTGGTTTTAGCAGAAATGGTATAAAGGTTTAGGAAAAAACAGACTGTAAATTGGTGAAAGGAGGGAAAGTAAAGTTACATTATATTAAGATAAATTACAGGACAAAAATTGGAAAAGATGGAAAGGATTTGCTGAAATAGTTAACCGAACTAGAATACAAAAAAGGGAGGTGCGAGGAGGTCAAGGAAACAAGCAAATGAAAAATAAGTTCCGCTGTGTTTTTTAATGGATTTTATTTTTCTTGTTTTTTTCTTCGTTCTTTTTCTTTCTTTTTTTCTTTTTTCCTTATTGTGACGTGTTGTTTTGTTTTTGTTTAATATGGTGTTTTTACTTTTTCTTTTTGTAACCTTTAAAACTTTAATAATTTTTTAAAATTTTTTTTTTAAAGAGAGAGAGCAAGTAATTTACTCCCTGCCGAGTTTTCGCTTAAAAGTTTTGAGAGCTGAACGAGTCTGTCTCTGTGTTAATATGTAATGGGAAGGAATGTTTGTTAAGTAGGTTGGTCACCAGGCAGGAGGTTGGGAGCTCTCCTTACTGCATTGACTGAGGTGCTTAAATCAGAATTTGAAGGTCAAATGTGGTAACTAGTCACTGGCCCTTCTTCTGCACCTTGGGTTAAAAAAAGCAGTTGGCTTCATTAAACACACTTTTAGATCTTCACTTGCACAATTAGCTCTGGGAAATGGGACTTGCTCACCACATTAGTACTTTGGTCTACAACTTAGCGGTGACTATGGATCTGCTATGTTTTTCGCAACATTAAATATTCCTAGATGCAGGAGAGCATTTTTCTATGACTAAGTTCTGCACTTCGCCATCTTTGTGGAAGGGTGATTTTGTGGGATAACCAGTCTCGTATCACCAACGTGCTTAAGTCCAATGAATGCATGAAGGGGTTAATGCCATAGAGTAAGCTGTCCTGCCAGGCTTAGCTATGTCACTTCCCCTTACCTTGGAAGGAAATGGGTAATCAAGCCTTTGATCACCCCCTAGTCTACAGAACAGCATCTTAAAAAGTAGAGGCATCACCTTGCCAACAAAGGTCCGTATAGTAAAAGCTATGGTTTTCCCAGTAGTAATGTATGGAAGTGAGAGCTGGACCATAAAGAAGGCTGATCGCTGAAGAATTGATGCTTTTGAATTATGGTGCTGGAGGAGACTCTTGAGAGTCCCATGGACTGCAAGAAGATCAAACCTAACCATTCTGAAGGAAATCAGCCCTGAGTGCTCAATGGAAGGACAGATCGTGAAGCTGAGGCTCCAATATTTTGGCCACCTCATGAGAAGAGAAGACTCCCTGGAAAAGACCCTGATGTTGGGAAAGATGGAGGGCACAAGGAGAAGGGGACGACAGAGGACGAGATGGTTGGATAGTGTTCTCGAAGCTACCAACATGAGTTTGACCAAACTGCGGGAGGCAGTGGAAGACAGGAGTGCCTGGTGTGCTCTGGTCCATGGGGTCACGAAGAGTCGGACACGACTAAACGACTAAACAACAACAAGTCTACAGAAATGTGAGATGCCCCATCAGTTTTGGCATTCTGCCTGCTCTTGAAGACACACCTGTTTAGGCAAGAATTCCCCTGAATTTGAACTTCCTTGTCCTAGTTGAACTGTTTTAATGGTTATACCTTTAAACTGGGGTGGGTTCTTTTGGTATATTTTCATTATGTGTGGCTTTGAAGATTGATTTTATACTTGTAAACTGCTTAAAAGCCATTTTGGTACATTAATTCATAATACAGTGGTACCTCGGCTTACAGACGCTTCAGGTTATGCATTTTCAGGTTGCGCACCACGCCAAACCTGGAAGTACCAGAACAGGTTACTTCCGGGTTTCGGCGCTCACGCACGCGCAGACCCACTAAATCGTGCTTTGCGCATGCGCAGAAGCACCAAATTGCTACCTGCATGTACGCAGACGTGGCGCTGCGGGTTGCAAACGTTGCAGGTTGCGAACGTGCCTCCCGCATGGATCACGTTCGCAACCCGAGGTTCCACTGTAACTTGGGTGAGGTATGCTAGACTGAGCAATAGTGACTGGCTGAAAATCTCCCTGTGAGCTTCACAAGCGAGTGAGGATTTGAACCCAGGTCTCCCTCATTTTACACTCTCTCCATTCTGTTACACCGCTGTGAAGCAAAATATGTATCTCCTCTGTGGGCCTGAAAATTCAAGAATTCTGATCTTGACTGTGCGTGATTCTTCATCCTGTATGTTTTGGAACACAATTAGATTGTGTTTGGAGTCAGGGTGTGAAAAGCTTACAATCCTGTTTTTCTGTTTGGTTGGGTTTTAGGCTCCCACCAGTAAGCCAAGAGGTATAGAACAGATGCTGGCAGACTCTATCAATCATTCAAGGAAGTACGTCTTGCGGCAGGTAAGGAAACAGTGTGGGTTTATGGAAGCAACTGCATTTTGCCTGTATTCTCTGTTGTCTCCTGGTCTCAGAATCATGGAATTGTAGAGTTGTAGGAATCGCCTAGAGATATAAGCCATGCTTCTGAATGCAAATCAACTCATGAGACCAGTGTGATCTTAAACACCCCCCACCCCAAGGCCCTTAAATTGGGATGCTGCACATTTAGCAAACCAGAAAACTAGCCTGCTCCACGATGGAGGTAAATCATGTCAATGCTCAGTGCTCAGCCATTGCAGGATTTTGGGGCGAGGCCACTTCTCAGAGATTTCCGCTTTCGTTTAAAGAAGTAGCAGAAGCCCTGGAACAGACTAGCTTCTCACACTTAGTAGACCATGGGTAGGCAAACGAAGGCCCGGGGGCAGGATCTGGCCCATTCACCTTCTAAATCTGGCCCACGGACGGTCTGGGAATCAGCGTGTTTTTACATGAGTAGAATGTGTGCTTTTATTTAAAATGCATCTCTGGGTTATTTGTGGGGCATAGTAATAATAATAATAATTATTATTATAATAATTTTTATTTGTACCCCGCCCATCTGGCTGGGTTTCCCCAGCCACTCTGGGCGGCCTCCAACAAAGATTAAAAATACATTAAAATGTCACACATTAAAAACTTCCCTGAAGAGGGCTGCCTTCAGATGTCTTCTAAATTGTCAGGTAGTTGTTTATCTCTTTGACATCTGATGGGAGGGTGTTCCACAGGGCGGGTGCCACTACTGAGAAGGCCCTCTGCCTGGTTCCCTGTAGCTTTGCTTCTTGCAGTGAGGGAACCGCCAGAAGGCCCTCGGAGCTGGACCTCAGTGTCCAGGCTGAACGATGGGGGTGGAGACGCTCCTTCCGGTATACTGGGCTGAGGCCGTTTAGGGCTTTAAAGGTCAGCACTTTGAATTGTGCTGGGAAACCTACTGGGAGCCAATGTAGGTCTTTCAAGACCGGTGTTATGTGGTCTCAGTGACATAGGAATTCGTTCATTCCCCCCCCCCAAAAAAATATAGTCTGGCCCCCCACAAGGTCTGAGGGACAGTGGACTGGCCCCCTGCTGAAAAAGTTTGCTGACCTCTGTAGTAGACCATAGCAACTAATAGACATGGAATGGGGACAGGTATCTCCCAACATCCTCAGCAGTTGGTGCCAAGCTATAGCTTTTGCAAAATTGCCATTAAAAGTGGCGTATGAAAGGCATAATGCCCCATGGTGTGTTCATTCCATTATCCAGTTTAATAAACTAGTTTTGTAGTATACCCAATAACCCACAAAATCTGTTGACCAGACAGTGTGTGTGTGTGTGTGTGTGTGTGTGTGCGCTCATGTTTATATGTGCACCCTGAGAGCAAAGCTGCCACTTAATCTATAGTTTTAAAGAAATCTTATAATGTTATCGGGACGCGGGTGGCGCTGTGGGTAAAAGCTCGGAAGTGTCCTCGGGCTGCCCTGGCCCCCGGCCTCTTAAGTGAGATGGGCGCACAACCCTAGAGTCTGTCAAGACTGGCCCGTACGGGCAGGGGTACCTTTACCTTTTTATAATGTTATCTGTCACCAAATCCTTTGTATCTGGAGTGGTTTCATTTGTTTGCAGAATAGAATCCTAGAATCCTAGAACTGTAGAGTTGGAAGGGTTTTCCAACCCCCTGCAATGCAGCTGCTGATTAGATATTACATATTTATCTTCCCCGACAGGGATTGAGGCAGCTGACTGATAAAAATAAGAACAGCTAAAAAGATTAAGAGAAAAAACACAATCATTAAAAAAGAATTAAACACGGATAGAATTAAAACTCGTGTGTATGTTTGTAACAGACAGACAAACACAATCAAAACAGCCCAGCACCAGCCCCCTCGTTAAAAGCATTCCGTTTCCAAGAGTCTATTGGAACAGGAAAGTCTTCAGCTTCCAGAGGAAGGAAAGACAGCAAGGAGGGAGCCAGTCTAGCTTCTCTCGGGAGAGAATCTCCAAATTTGGGAGCAGCCACCAAGAAGGCCCTATCCCATGTCCCCGCCAAGCATGCCTGGATAAACCTGTCCATCTAAAACTGGAAATTATCCCTTATTTCAGGGATAGCCAACATGTTGTTGGCCAGAGGTTATTACAGTACCTCCCCTCAGCCCCAGCTTGCATGGTCAGTGGGGTAGGGATGCTGGTCGTTCGCAACCACAGCATGTTGGAGGAATCATGTTGGAGGGACCATGTTTTATTTGCCAGACGTCTGCCATTAAAAGTGCAGCTCAAGGGGAAAGATATTCGAGCATCCTGTTGCATTTCTGAATCATTGAGTTGGGCAAAGGCTCATGTACATGGTTGCTCAACTGTGTCCCTTGGCCCTAAAGATTAGTCAGGCGACAAATTTTGATCGGTGACTAAAGCTTTTGTCGACTCATCTGCCAATCACCTTATTAGAAGAAGTTTATGACCCTTATCAGAGGGATTGCTGAACTGCCCATTACCTGTAAATATGATTGCCATGCAGGAAGTAGATAGGTTCACACTAAACAAAATACTTTGTATGACAGAGGAAAGAAGAGGAAATGAATACAGTCGTGAATGACAGCAGAGCACAAGAAGTGACCCTAAATCGCTCCTACGAGTCAATGGAGAAGTTGGACAACGAAGATCCTGTTTGGTTGGAAACTCGTAAGCCCCTGTTAGATCTCTTATGTAGTGATGCCTTTCAGATTAAACTTAGGACCCACTTGCACGATCCATTCAAAGCAGTATCATTCCACTTTGCACACGCCTGGCTTTCCCTAAAGAATCCTAGGAATTGTCATTTGCTAAGAGCTACAATTCTCAGAGTGGCTGAACATCCAGCCCCTCTTTCCAGGAGCTTTAAGCAGATAATGTGTACATAGCCTAAGGCTCCTGTTTGTTCTTTTTGCTTATTTGCAAACTAGCAGCGCAGAGATCAGAAACGGAGACATAAAAATATGAGCAAGCCACCTCCTTTGCTGAATAACTTGTACAGTGGTACCTTGGGTTAAGTACTTAATTCGTTCCAGAGGTCTGTTCTTAACCTGAAACTGTTCTTAACCCGAAGCACCACTTTAGCTAATGGGGCCTCCTGCTGCTGCCGCACCGCCGGAGCACGATTTCTGTTCTCATCCTGAAGCAAAGTTCTTAACCTGAAGCACTATTTCTGGGTTAGCGGAGTCTGTAACCTGAAGCGTATGTAACCTGAAGCATATGTAACCCGAGGTACCACTGTACAGTGGACGCTCAGGTTGAGAACGTGATTTGTGCAGGAGGAACGTTCGCAACCCGCTGCGCCGCATCTGCGCATGCGCGGGCTGCGATTTGGCGCTTCTGCGCATGCACAAAGTGCGATTTAGCACTTCTGCGCATGCGTTGAAACCCGGAAGTAACCCGTTCCAGTACTTCCAAGTTTCGACGTGTCCTTAACCTGAAAACGTGCAACCTGAAGTGTCTGTAACCCAAGGCATGACTGCACTAAAATATTCCACTCCTGTCACCAACCTATATATTACAAAAGGAACAAAAGCCTATCCTGAATTTAATCTGGTGAGAAGCTGCTGGTGTTTGTCAGTCTCATTCTTGCCCTGTTTTGGTTCAGTGGCTTGCTTTCCGTTGCAGCTGTTCTCTCTGGCTCCACCTCTTCCATCACACACGCTGCTGCCACACACTGTTGTTTTTTCCTGTATGCATTTCCTGAATCCTGGGGAAATTCCATTGCGAGGTTACCTTGGTCTGACTGGAGACAAGGAGAGGGACTTGAAAGTCTCAGAGAAGTTACTTGTTTGCAACCTGCATCTGTTGCACCTTCGTGTTCAGCAAGTCACCTAAGAGATACAGTTGGAAATAAAAGCACAATATTCGAAATATTTTTAAAAATGCGGAGTGACAGACCTGCAGCGACAACAGCCATTGCAAATTCTTTTGTCCCAATGTTACCTCTGGTTAAACAGAGGTCTTGAAACAACTACAAAACCTGCCAAACCAGAGTTAACAGTGAGTGCTTGCGCCATCCGTTTTTTTCAAAACACCTTTGACTCTTTCAGGCAGGCAAAGGTCTTTCTCTGGCTTTTCCTTCCTCCTTGAATAATTTTGTCAGCTTCTTCTGCATTGCCCAGGAGGCGGCGCTGAGGGGTGAGCCGCATCATTGCAGGCAGCAATGCAGACAGACGAGGAATGAAGAGACTAGACTTAGCATATCGGAATGTGAAAAAGGCCGCAGCTTTATTGACTGGCACGAGGATCTAGCAATTTAATCACATTAAAATCCTGTTTGAATAGCGTTTCAGCTTATTGCTGCCAGACTGGAATTGGCTGGATACTGGAGAGATTCGAGTCGATTAACAGGAGAGAGCTGGTTACAGCAGGCTCTGGAGAATCTCTATAGCTGGAAAAATTAATGCATAACTAAAAGGTGGCCTGGGGGAGGGTTGCGTGCTAGATTCCTCCTCTGAATAGTTGTGCCTTATTCAATGAACTAGGAAACATGGATTGGTCTTGACACCTACTGCCCGCATTTCATAGGCTCTGGGGGAGAGAGTGATGGATGTGCAGAGCTCTGCATTGGCAGGAGCAGTTAGAGATACGAGTTGGTGATCTAGAGGGAAACTCTGTTTTGTGCTGGACTGGGCATTCAAATTCTGTGATGTTTTCTCTCTGGGCGTGTAATAATTTCACTGAATTGTGGGAGGAAGTGAGTGTAGACTGGAATTCATCCCTGGGCATAGTTTATTTCCCTTTCTTCTCTTTTCTTCATTATTATACAGTGGTACCTCGGGTTATGAACGTACTGTATTTTTCGCTCTATAAGATGCACTTTCCCCCTCCTAAAAAGTAAGGGGAAATGCGTGTGCGTCTTATGGGGCGAATGCAGGCGGCAGGCTCTGCTCAGCGCTCCCTTTAAAGAGCCGCGTGGAGCGTGTGTGCGGCTCTTGGGGGCTTTTCCCCAAGGAGGGAGAAGGGCTTATGTCCTGGCTTATGGGATAGCCGCGCGCAGCCTCTCTCGGACAGGGGATGAAGTCTCCACTTGCCCGGTAGAGGCTGCGCGCGGCTATCCCATAAGGCAGGACAGCAAGCGGGATCACTGCGCAGCGATCCCACTTGCTGTCCTGGCTTCTGGGATTCAGAATTTTTTTTCTTGTTTTCCTCTTCCAAAAACTAGGTGCGTCTTACGGTCTGGTGCATCTTATAGAGCGAAAAATATGGTAATTAGTTCTGGAGGTCCATTCTTAACCTGAAACTGTTCTTAACCTGAGGTACCACTTTAGCTAATGGGGCCTCCCGCTGCCGCCACGCTGCCGCCACACAATTTCTGTTCTCATCCTGAAGCAAAGTTCTTAACCTGAGGAACTGTTTCTGGGTTAGCAGAGTCTGTAACCTGAAGCGTCTGTAACCTGAAGCATCTGTAACCCAAGGTAACACTGTATACGCTGAATATGTATGTATATATATGGGGTGTTAGTACCTCTGCTGAGGGACACATTGTGCTCCGTCTGGGGTCATTTGTCCACCTTGGTCCCCACGCTGCACTCAGCTCTCACCTGTGTCTCAAACCCTTGGTGTGTGGGGTGAAGGGAGTAGCTGTCCAGCGTTGGCCTCTCTATTGACTAAGTCCCATCCCATGAGCTACCCTCAGCTGGTTTAGCCAGCCAATCGAAGCCTGCATGCTTCTTGGAGGCTGAATCTGTCACTTCCTCATCAGCCCCCCATCCCATGCCATCTCTAAATCTCTTGGCAAACAGGACATGCTGCTGGACTCCTCCCAGCCTTGTTCCCAATGCAGATCTTTATTCCCCCCTTGTTCCTGGTGTAGATCTTTATTCCTTCTTCCCTGGTAGCGGGGAGGCACCATTTTGTGGTTTAATAATAATAATAATAATAATAATAATAATAATAATAATAATTTATTATTTATAGCCCGCCCATCTGGCTGGGTTTCCCCAGCCACTCTGGGCGGCTTCCAACTGAATATTAAAAACAATACAGCATCAGACATTAAAAACTTCCCTAAACAGGGCTGCCTTCAGATGTCTTCTAAAAGTCAGATAGTTGTTTATTTCCTTGGCATCTGGTGGGAGGGTGTTCCACAGGGCGGGTGCCACAGAAGGCCCTCTGCCTGGTTCCCTTTAACCTCACTTCTCGCAGCGAGGGAACCACCAGAAGGCCCTCGGCGCTGGACCTCAGTGTCCGTGCTGAACGATGGGGGTGGAGATGCTCCTTCAGATACACTGGACCGAGGCAGTTTAGGGCTTTAAAGGTCAGGACCAACACTTTGAATTGTGCTCAGAAACGTACTGGGAGCCAATGTAGCTCTTTCAGGACCGGTATTATATGGTCTTGGTGGCCGCTCCCAGTCACCAGTCTAGCTGCCGCATGCTGGATTAATTGCAGTTTCCGAGTCACCTTCAAAGGTAGCCGCACGTAGAGCGCATTGCAGTAGTTCCCCACAGGTGCCAAAATGTCTTCGACCAGATCTAGCCAATAATAATAATAATAATAATAATAATAATAATAATAATAATAATTTATTATTTATACCCCGCCCATCTGGCTGGGTTTCCCCAGCCACTCTGGGCGGCTTCCAACAGAACACTAAAATACAATAACCTATTAAACATTAAAAGGTTCTCTAAACAGGGCTGCCTTCAGATGTCTTCTAAAAGTTTGGTAGTTATTTTTCTCTTTTCTCTTAGGCTAGATTGTTGCCAACATGTGGCTGTCCAGCCTTTGCTTGTAGACTTCCAGAGAGGCAGAGCCCACCGCTCCTCTAGGCAATTATAGAACTATACAATAATAGAGTTGGAAGGGACCTCAGGGGCCATCCAGTCCAACCCCCTGCGATGCAGGAATCTCAGCTAAAGCACCCATGACAAATGACCATCCAACCTCTGCTTAAAAATCTCCAGGGAAGCAGAGCCTGCCACCTCTCGCGGGAGTCTGATCCACTGTCAAAAAGCTCGCACTGTCAGAAAGCTCCTCCTGATGTTTAGTCAGAATCTCCTTTCTCGTCACTTGAAGCCATGGGTTCGAGTCCCACCCACCGGAGCAGGAGAAAACAAGCTTGCTCCACCTTCCATGCGACGGCCCTTTAGATATTTGAAGATGGTTATAATATATCCAGGGGACGCGGGTGGCGCTGTGGGTTAAACCACAGAGCCTGGGACTTGCCAATCACAAGGTCGGCGGTTCAAATCCCCGCGACGGGATGAGCTCCCGTTGCTCGGTCCCTACTCCTGCCAACCTAGCAGTTCGAAAGCACGTCAAAATGCAAGTAGATAAATAGGTACCACTCCAGCGGGAAGGTAAACAGCATTTACGTGCGCTGCTCTGGTTCGCCAGAAGCGGCTTAGTCATGCTGGCCACATGACCCGGAAGCTGTACACCGGCTCCCTCGGCCAGTAAAGCGAGATGAGCGCTGCAACCCCAGAGTCGGTCACGACTGGACCTAATGGTCAGGGGTCCCTTTACCTTATAATATCTCCAGTGATTCGATCCAGTGGCAGATTGACACATTTTTTTTTCTGTGCTGCTGCCCCCTCCCTTTCCTGCAGGTTTACGCAAATGCTTCCTTCTCTTGGCACAGGCAGCCCTGGTGTGAGGAGGGGACATGAAGGGGAGAAAGTCTTTCCTAAATGTGCTGTAAATGTTTGATGTGTACACACCCTGATTATGCCCCAATATGTCTGTGTGTATCTGTAAGCCTCCGACTTCCCCAAGAAAAGGGGGACCCCAAAGGCTGTACAACTTCGTGTTGTTTAGTGTACCGCCTCCCTTCCCCTGGTGTGTGAATCTGAGGCTCAGTCTTGGCACCAAGAAACGCCCATATTAAAAAGCCGTGAGCAAACAGCTGTGCAAACAGAGGCGAAGCCAACTTTCCTTTCTGAAGCTGAAGGAGGCTCAGAAAAACACCTCAGTGGGCTCAAACAAAGCAACAAACTCTTCCCCTACTGGCTGTTGAGTTGCGCTCCAACCTGCTCCTCAAAATGATGCCAAATCTCTCTTTCTCTCTCTCTATTGTATTAAATTTTCTGTTTTACAGTTTAAACTACTCGTTTTACATCCTTAAGATATCAATGACTCCCCGTCTTCTCTTTCCATGGTTCATTTTACATATCATAAATCCCTGCATATTTTACAAAAACTATACCAATCAGTATTCCATTATTGCATCCATCAGCACTTATTTACACTGTTGAATTTATCTTAATGCTGCCAGTGTTTTCACCTGTACACAATTATTTCCCATATATTCAATACACACTTCCCAGTCTTCTTTAAACGTATGTTCTTCTTGTTCTCTTATTCTGTATGTTAAATCTGCAAGTTGTGCATATTCTGTCAGCTTAAGTTGCCATTCTTCTTTGGTTGGGACCTCGCTCGTTTTCCATTTTGGGGCTAACAAAATGTGGGCCGCAGTTGTGTTGTTGTTGTTGTTTAGTCGTTTAGTCATGTCCAACTCTGCGTGACCTCATGAAGCAGATAACGCCAGGCACTCCTGTCTTCCACTGCCTCCCGCAGTTTGGTCAAACCCATGCTGGTAGCTTCGAGAACACTGTCCAACCATCTTGTCCTCTGACGTCCCCGTCTCCTTGTGCCCTCCATCTTCCCCAACATCAGGGTCTCTTCCAGGGAGTCTTCTCTTCTCATGAGGTGGCCAAAGTCTTGGAGCCTCAGCTTCAGGATCTGTCCTTCCAGTGAGCAATCAGGGCTGATTTCCTTCAGAATGGATAGGTTTGATCTTCTTGCAGTCCATGGGACTCTCAAGAGTCTCCTCCAGCAACATAATTCAAAAGCATCAGTTCTTCGGTGATCAGCCTTCTTTATGGTCCAGCTCTCACTTCCATACATCACTACTGGCAAAACCATAGCTTTTACTATACTGACCTTTGTTGGCAAGGTGATATCTCTGCTTTTTAAGATGCTGTATAGGTTTGTCATTGCTTTTCTCCCAAGATCCAGGCGTCTTAATCTGCAGTGATCATGGAGCCCAAGAAAGTAAAATCTCTCACTGCCTCCATTTCTTCCCCTTCTATTTGCCAGATACGGTAACCTTTTCTGACACCTGGGAATTTCAGTCTGAATTATCCCCTGCAGAAAGGATTTTTTAGGAAAGTACTTTTAAACATTCCCCCCCCCAATTCATTATAGCTCTTTCCCTATTACTCTTTTACATGTCCACCACATTTGAAAGAACATTGCCTCCACCTCTTTTAATCTCCAGCACTTATCTGATTCTGTCCTGTACATCTTAGCAAGTCTACTTGGAGTTAAATACCATCTGTGAATCATTTTCAGGTAGTTCTCCTTCAAAGAATAACATGCTGTAGATTTCAAGTTTCTTTTCCGGAGTTTTTCCCAGAGGTCAAAATCTATATTGTGTCCTATATCTAGCGCCCAGTGTGTCATTGAGGCTTTAACAACCTCATCTTTTGTTTCCCATTCTAATGACAGATTATACATTTTAGACAAAAGTTTCTCTTTGTTTTGTAGAAGTTCTTTTTCCAGTTGTGAGCTTTGGTCCAAAAAACCATTATTTCTAGCTTAATTTAAAGATTTCATAACAAAAAATTTTTTTTTCCTTCCAGTAGCACCTTAAAGACCAACTAAGTTAGTTCTTGGTATGAGCTTTCGTGTGCATGCACACTTCTTCAGATACACTGAAACAGAAGTTGCCAGATCCTTCTATATAGTGAGAAGGTGGGGAGGGGTATTACTCAGAAGGGTGGTGGGAATGGGTGATTGGCAGATAGCTGTGATGAGCCTGTTGGCGACTCTTAACGACTGCAATAGGTCTTACAGGAAAAAGCAAGGGGTGCACGAAAGCTCATACCAAGAACTAACTTAGTTGGTCTTTAAGGTGCTACTGGAAGGAAAAAATTTTTTTTTGTTTTGACTATGGCAGACCAACACGGCTACCTATCTGTAACTTAAACATTTCATGTAACTGATGGTATTGTAACCAGTCCGTAACATGCTTCCTTATAAATGGTGCCAAAAAATCTAAGCCCAAGACCAGCACCCACCTGCACCCACCTTCACCACCAGGGACCCACTGGTTTTGCTGAGACTGAAGAGTTTGATGTGCAAGCTTAAATAGCCTTGTAGGGGGTGGGAGAGCAGAAAACAATATATTTCATCCAAAGGCTGATTCTCACACATTCCATTTCAAGCCTGTTTGTGTGCCTGCAGTCAATAAGTACAGTGGTACCTCGGGTTACATACGCTTCAGGTTACATACACTTCAGGTTACAGACTCTGCTAACCCAGAAATAGTGCTTCAGGTTAAGAACTTTGCTTCAGGATGAGAACAGAAATCGTGCTCCGGCGGCGCGGCTATTTCTGGGTTACTATTTCTGGGTTAGCAGAGTCTGTAACCTGAAGCGTCTGTAACCTGAGGTATCACTGTACCTGATTCAATGGGCCATATTCTCTTAGATTGCCCTTTACACAGCAGACTTCGCCAGCTGATGCTGAGCAAAATGTTGGCCCACAACTCCAAGAAGAAGCCAAAGAAGGTTTCTCCTGGCAGATCGGGACAAAGTTATTACTGCTTTAGTAGGTTCCTTTATAGCCACAATCTTACCCCAAAGGATTCCCAACGAACTATCCTTTCGGGAAATAGGCAAGGTGTGGGTAAACTTGGCCCTCTAGATGTTTTGAGACTACAATTCCCATCATCCCTGACCAATGGTCCTGTTAGCTAGGGATGATGGGAGTTGTAGTCCCAAAAACATCTAGAGGGCTGAGTTTGCCTATGCCTGGATATCCAAATGCACACAACCATAGTGTAACCTTCTAACCCTCGTCTTTTTAATTATTCCAGTTAATTGAAACGTTTTATAATGTGATACCAGTAAAGACATTTGATTGGTTGGTTGGTTGGTTGGTTGGTTGAATATATTTCACATCTGGCAACCAATATCCCCCTTTGGTTTCAGATAGCACATGGGTAGACGAGTCTAGAAAACCTTGGACACAAATTTTCACGGCCTTCGAACAGCCTGCTATGGTGGTTCATGTACCAGAATAAATGTATTCAGCATTAACTTGGCGTGTGCATACTTGATTCTGACTAAACTAAGCCTCCATGGGTTTAATTCATTCCTTGGCGTCTCCAACCAAAAGGATAGCAGATAGCAGAGCTGGGAAAGACCTCTGGGGAACCACCACGAAACCACAGCAGTCAGCACCAATACAGCATTGACTGGGTTCAGTACGAATCCCCATTCTCATTGCCAAATCATGCTTCACCTGTTATTTTGCTCTGTCTGGCTTTCTTCCCCCTTTTGTGCGTGTTGAGATTTCAGAAGTACCAGAAATAATTTTTTTAAAAAATTACGGTAGTTTTTTTTGAATAAATACTAACCAAAATTATGACTTCCTGGAAAGTTAAAAGTTTAATTTGTATTTGTATTTGCCACCAAATGTTTATATGTCCAGATGATTTACTGGAGAACATAATGGTAGAATTTTATATTTACGACTATACATTCCAGGCTGATGTACTCTAGTGGCATTAATGTATTAGATCCCCTTTTCTCTTGTTTTGTTTTGTTTTTTGCTGTATTTCATACTTATGTTAAACCTGCCAGGCATCGTATTACTAAATTCTAACTATCAAATAGATAATATATTTAATATGGCCAATAAAGATACATTTTTTCCCATTAAAAAAAAGAAAAAAAGAAGAAGTACCAGAAATGCCTCTGGACCTAGTGGCGGAAGAAGCTGCTCGGGCGCCTGGGGCGAGGCGAGCTGCCCATAGGGGCGGGGCGCACCGTGGGGCCTCCGGAGTCGTTCTCCCTCCTCCCACTTAGCCGCCCTACAGCTGGGGGGGAGGCAGCGGGCGGACCATTTGGGCAATGTGGAGCCTGCATGCACCCAAGCCACCATGTCTCTCCCAGGAGAGACACGTGGCTCAGGTGTGCTGCAGGCCCTGCTGTGAGTGCCGGCCGACATTTTGTCACCCCCCTCAGTGGTGACACCTGGGACGGTCCACACCCACCTTCCTCCGCCCCTGTCTGGACCTCCACCCAAGAGCAAATAACAACCTTCTTTTTCCTGTTTCAGTGGAGCGGGCAAAAGCAGCCGATGAAAGGCGGCGCTCCCTCGCCAGACAGGCCCGGGACGACTACAAGAGGCTGTCGTTGCAAGGCACCCGCAAAGGAAAAGTGGCGGGGGTCTCCATGGTTTTTAAGGCGGGGGAGCAGAAACGGCCGCTTCCTCCTCCTCCTCTGCCACCGAAACCTAAGCATCTCAGTGCCGGAATGACCAACGGCAAACCAGACAGGTTAGTAACCCTGAAGGCTTTGACTAAGTTGGTAGGGTGAGGAGGGGAAGGCCAAGGGAGAACTCAGAAAGGAAACCTGAATTGTTCTTCCTCCTGTTGAGTCCTTTCCTCTTGACCACATTGCACTCTGCATATATCTATATGGATACTGAAGCTGTTGAAATTGTGCAATTGGCCTTTAAAATGCAATTCTGGGACATAAAAGGTAAAGGGACCCCTGACCATTAGGTCCAGTTGTGACCGGCTCTGGGGTTGCGGCGCTCATCTCGCTTTATTGGCCGAGGGAGCCGGCGTACAGCTTCCGGGTCATGTGGCCAGCAGGACTAAGCCGCTTCTGGCGAACCAGAGCAGTGCATGGAAACGCCATTTACCTTCCCGCCGGAGCGGTACCTATTTATCTACTTGCACTTTGACGTGCTTTTGAACTGCTAGGTTGGCAGGAGCAGGGACCGAGCAACGGGAGCTCATCCCGTCGCGGGGATTCGAACTGGCGACCTTCTGATCGGCAAGTCCTAGGCTCTGTGGTTTAACCCACAGCGCCACCCGCGTCCTGGGACATAGTTCAGCTATATCGGGCTTGAACGCACCTGAACGTGACTAGCTGAGGTGACTGACGCCTCTAGCCATCCAGCAGGAGTGTTTCTGTGTGAAAAAGGCCAATGGGAGTTATTTTGACGCGGCCTGGCACACTTCCTAGAGTTATACAAAAAGCCACAGTAGGGCATATGAAGGAAGAAACAGCTATGTTGGCAAAGGGCTGGTGATGAGTGGGCAGACTGGGTTTTTCCTGGAGCGCGTCTAAAGCACACAATGTTTACGTGTCAATGACACACAATTAAATGCCTATGAGACCTAACTGAATCCAATATATATATATAAGGAAAATCAAAGCCAATAAAAAACCTTAAAGGGGAATGAGAATGTTTCTTACCTGAAGTAAATTGGGGGACGTGTTGAACAGTCTTTACTAACCTGCTGCCCTCCAAATATTTTGGGGTACAGCTCCTGGGAATCCCAGCCACAATGAGCACTCTTTGAATCTTTGGGCTTACTAGTGGTGGCCCCATGCTTGCTGCCAACTCCTGCAGCTCCCTGGAAATGCTGCCCTGACCCTTCTGGGCCTTATGGAAGGGAGCAAGGAGAAGGGTCAACTCCCTTTGCTTGCCTCATCTTCTTATTGCTTGGCTGGACAAATAGATGGGTCCCAAATTAAAGAAAGGAAGCAAGTGGTCATTGGTGGTGAGAAGCTAGGAGAGAGTTTGGTTCAGCCTTTGTGACAAGACTCCTTGAAGGGCATCTGGCCCAAGTATCCTCCGAAACATCTATAACGGGCACAGTTTATTCTAAATCGTGATTTGTTTTTTTGTAAAGGAGCTTATCTTTGCAATGGTACTGAACTTAAATCCAGTGCAAAGATTGTAATCTGCTCCCCGCATCTTTCTCTCTTCTTATTGCGACAACAGGAAGCAGGCAGTACAAAGGACTGTCTCCACTTCTACTCAGGAGGCCATCATTCGGTGGTTCAAGGAAGAGCAGCAGCAGCTCCGAGCTGGTTTTGAGAAATCCACGGGCCAGGTAGCACCTTGGTTCCATGGTGAGTACCTGGTCTTCCTGCCTTTCATAGGGCAAGGGAGCCCAAGCTAAGGACCACTGTGTCAGGAATGAGCCAGCTCCAAGCAAAGATTTACAGCCAACTGCAGTAAGCAGCCAGGAACAGAGAGGCTCAGGTGTTAGTCAGGCAGGGGAGAGCCGACAGCTGCAGACTTTGGCTCTGCCTGACCTTGACGAGCAGACTGATAAGACAGTAGGGGAGAGCAGGCTAGAACACAAAGCTCACAGGAAGCACAAACAGGAGCGAATAGATCCAGAGACAGCCTCTCAGATCAAGAAGAGGGTGGGGCTGAGCCCCTAAGTCCGAGGAGTTGGCGAATGGGAGGGCTGCTAGATTGGAAACAAAACAAGAGATGTAAGAGTCATAAGTTCAATGTATTCTGTCACAGCCAGAAGGAGTCTTCAGAAGGGTCATCTTGAGTAATGATGCCAGAGGCTTTGTCAGAGCTGTCCGGAGCTATCTGTTTGTTTTTGCAATAAATCCTCCTTTTTAATTACCTACGCTTACTGTGTTATCAAGCTGGGAACCTGGACTCCTGACACACTGCAAGACGGGGCATTTGTGGGTTTCTTGATACTATCATATGCTCAGCCTTCCTTAATGCTGTTGTCTCTCCCATGGCCCAAATGTAGGCTGTGAGCTCCTTGGGGTAGGCACATCTTTTTCGCTTATATTACACCATAAATTAAGTGCCCTGGACACTGCATTGATGAACAATCCCAGATAGCCTCTGTGAACCATTCACTCAACTGACACGCCTCTTGTGGGGATCATTCCTATGTATTCATTCATTCAATGGAAGTTAGAGTGCTCGCTTTCTGCATAAGAATTTGGGATGGGAACAAATCCCATTAACAGTGCAGCCATGTAACACATGGTGAACTAACAAAAAAAAGTGGGATTTCATTAAGTATTCCTTGCTTTCACATTTGGGTCCCAGAGATGACCAACCAGACTCAGCAGGGATCTTGGAAGTGGTCAAAATTATGAGCCAAGGGTTCGTCCAGCTTTATCATCGTGGGAGATGGGAACAAGGTGTTCTCTCTCTTGTTTTGGAAACAGCAAGGGAAGCAGCAAAGCACAAGCCCTGTGGCACCCCATTTTGTTTGTCTGTCCAGCAGGTGTATTGACATACATAGCTTTGACTAAATCCAGCACTGTTTAGGGAGGCCACGAAAGAAGTTTTTCAACAGTAAGTAGGTGCAGAGTTAGGGACGCGGGTGGCGCTGTGGGTTAAACCACAGAGCCTAGGACTTGCTGATCAGAAGGTCGGCGGTTTGAATCCCCGCAACGGGGTGAGCGCCCGTTGCTCAGTCCCTGCTCCTGCCAACCTAGAAGTTCAAAAGCACGTCAAAGTGCAAGTAGATAAATAGGTACCACTCCAGCGGGAAGGTAAACGACGTTTCCGTGCGCTGCTCTGGTTCGCCAGAAGTGGCTTAATCACATGACTTGGAAGCTGTACGCCGGCTCCCTCGGCCAATAAAGCGAGACGAGCGCCGCAACCCCAGAGTCGGTCACAACTGGACCTAATGGCCAGGGGTCCCTTTACCTTTACCTAGGTGCAGAGTTAAGCTGGGAAAAGTGGTCTGATGACTAATGGGATCTTGAACCAGCCAGGTCACTGAATAGGCTGGAAGCTGGTTCACTATATTAGAGAAGATTTGACAGCATCTTTCCAGTGTACAACAAGCCAGCAAATAGTTTTCTCTTGTTTAGCTCTCGCCTTTCATTTTTGGGACAGGCATTTTAACCACCAAGAAAGCAGAAGAACTTCTAAGCGGTTTGGCACCTGGGAGCTTCCTAATCCGGGTCAGTGAAAAGATCAAAGGCTACGTCCTCTCGTATTTGTCGGCCAAAGGCTGCAAGCACTTCCTGATAGACGCTTCCGGGGATTCGTACAGCTTCCTGGGTGTGGATCAGCAGCAGCATTCAACGTTGGCTGACCTGGTCGACTACCACAAGGTGCGCCTCTTGCAATGCTCAACTTCCCCCCCCACCTCATTCTATGACTATGTTGAAGCTTCTTGGCGCAGAAAATGTTATCCTGCAGGACTTAATGCAATGTTAGGTGCCCTGTAAGTGTTATTGGTTGGGACGTGGGTGGCGCTGTGGTGTAAACCACTTAGTCTTGGGCTTGACGATCGGAAGGTTGGCGGTTCAAATCCCACGACGGGGCGAGCTCCCGTTCCTTGGTCCCTGCTCCTGCCAACCTAGCAGTTCGAAAGCACGCCAGTGCAAGTAGATAAATAGGTACCACTCCGGCGGGAAGGTAAACAGCGTTTCCGTGCGCTGCTCTGGTTCGCCAGAAGCGGCTTAGTCATGCTGGCCACATGACCCGGAAAAACTGTCTGCGGACAAACATTGGCTCCCTCGGCCAGTAAAGCGAGATGAGTGCCACAACCCCAGAGTCGTTCGCAACTGGACTTAACTGTCTGCAACTGCTTTTTAAAATGTTTCCGAATTTATTATCTTTGGGGCAAAGTGGATGATGAAAACTGAAAGAGAAGAATGTCTGTGCACCACTTTTATATAAAACAATACCCACCCACCCCACAAAAAGGAGAAGTAGATCTCCAGACACACAAAGCAAAAAATCATGGCTGCTTGTTTATTCCAGGATTTCACTTGCGGGAATGTAGATATCATATGTATGTGTTGTGTTAAAGCTGAGCTCAAATCCACTGGGCGAAGAGCCTGCCATGATTGCTGTTTGAAATCAGATTTCTCTTTACCCCAAGCTATACTGGTATGCTCAGCTACCTTAAATGCTGCTCATCTGCCTGCTCTGATAACCAGCCTGGATAGCTCAGTTGGTTAGAGCATGGTGCTGATAATGACAAGGTTGCAGGTTTGATCCTCGTAAGGGACAGCTGCATATTCCTGCACTGCAGGGGGTTGGACTAGATCAGGGGTCAGCAAACTTTTTCAGCAGGTCCACTGTCCCTCAGACCTTATGAGGGGCTGGACTATATTTTTTTTTGGGGGGGGGGGGGAATGAACGAATTCCTATGCCCCACAAATAACCCAGAGATGCATTTTAAATAAAAGGACACATTCTTTTCATGTAAAAACACGCTGATTCCCAGACCGTCTGTGGGCCGGATTAAGAAGGCG
Source organism: Podarcis filfolensis (assembly GCF_964270895.1). NCBI lineage: Eukaryota > Metazoa > Chordata > Lepidosauria > Squamata > Lacertidae > Podarcis > Podarcis filfolensis. The sequence goes on from NC_139615.1 coordinate 45,585,324, forward strand.
ATTGGGCCGGATCCGGCCGCCAGGCCTTAGTTTGTCTACCCATGGACTAGATCAGTGGTGTCCAAACTTTTTTCAAAGAGGGCCAGATTTGATGAAGTGAAGGGCTGTGAGGGCAGACCAAAGCTGTTGACCTTTTTTTAGGATTGAAGTTGTTGAGGGTTTTTTAGGATTTTACCCCAGGAAATAAACTGCCACAGGGGCCAGATTTTAGACATGCCTGGACTAGATGATGTTCAGGGTCCCTTCTTCCAGCTCTAGAATTCTATGGTTCTAAACTGATTGACCACTTTCTAGTAGGAAATGAATGGCTGATTTTAGACCTCTGGAACCTAAATTTGTACTGGCTTTCTTCCTATTAGGAGGAGCCCATCACATCTTTTGGAAAGGAAATTCTGCGTTATCCCTGTGGCCAGCAAGCGGAGGAGCCAGACTACCTTGATCTTTTCGAGTGAAGCCTGACATTTCCGTCCTCTACCATGTGAAGAACCTCTCTTGAATGGGTAGATATGGAGCAGGCAGAAGTTAAGCCAGCTCCCTTCAGCTTTTACAATACCCTCGGAAACGGCGAAGTGATGGTGCGAGTACGTTTTGCTAATCGAGAAGTGAAATCTGGATAGCTGCCAGCAAGCAACAAGAAGATACAAAGGAACAGGAAGCAGAATCATAAAGAAAATAGCAAAAGAATAAATCTATTTTGAAAGATAATTACAGCAATTAAAACTTTCCATAGACACCTTTGTTCAGGCTGAATCCTGCCCTTGTGTGTTCCTGTTCAATCAGGTGACATAGAACATTTCCAAAGTGTAATTCACATTTCCTGTAAATACTTGAAAGGGTTGTATTATTAGCCAAAGCCACAAATGCAGAAATAGAGTTGTCTTCAGAATGGTGGGCCCTCTCTGCTCCCATTAGCCAGTGGCAAGTGAGTGTGGTCAAGAGCAGTAAGGCCACTGTTCGTATCTTCAAACTGCCTCCATTTCCTGCGATCAGACCCCGGTGAAATCATGTCCCTGGCTTATCGCCGTTTTGTCTTTGGAGTTGTTGGGGAGGCGTGCCTTTAAAACCTGCCAGTGTGTCACATCCATGCAGGTTAGTTCTCCTAGCCCTCTCCAGAACTCGCTAGAAGCTGTCTCTGCAGGTGGCAGGTGCTAAGTGAAGCCACGTGACTCCAGCGTGCACGAAGGAAAATTTGTCCCCACGCTACACTGCTACCGTTTTTCTTTCGTTACTCCACAGCCGCCCAGGCAGAAATACTACCTGTTTCAGCACCCAGTGCATTACAGACGGTTGCAGAGTAAATGACCAGCAGATAAAGAACCGTCCTTCGCAATGGATGCTCATGTGTTGCGGATGCAACGATGGGGACTTTGAATGCCGACTTTTGGTATGAAAATAGGGCTGCTGAAAAGGGGTGTTGCTGTTTTTTTGCTAGGAAATGTTAGGAGAAATGTTGCAGGGGTTTTTTAACCAAGCCCTCTCTCTGTAAAGGAATGGACTCATCCATTGCCTGAATCCCATTTTAATTGTGTTCTTCAGTTCACTGCGGAGGACCATCCTTTTTAGATTCATGCTTCCCCCCGGGACTAGAAAGCTGGGTATGAGTGGTTTTGCATTTGCCCCACTGCTTTCCCCCTGAAAACCCGTGGTTTAGCACTGAATCGGGGGGGGGGGGAATGGAAAAGTGTGGTTGGGCCCCCGTTGGGCCTTCATGATTTGTGCTCATGATGGGATTGGAGAGGCTGTACTTGATTCCACTTCCAATTCTGTTTGTGCCTCCAGATGTTTCAGAGTGAACACACTGCTTCCTTTCCAATCAGTGCACGTCCTGTAACTTTCTCCCGATGTCCTGTCACTTTTTGTACCAGAAATGTTCCAGTTTATTCTCTGTCCTGCTTTGGTAGAGCTATAGTACAAAGAGTGCCCCTCTAGACAACAGCACTACAATACCATTGAAGAAGCATCGCAGAACAAATAATAAAGTGGAATCATGTGTGGACGGTCCAGTATAAATCCATCACTAAATGCACTATTATTGAGTCAATAACATGTCGCAGAACAAAAATACTGCTTGTCTGCAGGGGCCTGGAGTGAGAAACTCTGGATCAAGATGAAGGGCAAAGTGGCTGAAATTTTAAAAGAGACTATTTGCCTTCTCTGTGCAGAATCTGGACAAGGCTCCACTAAGTAGCCTTGCTTTTCAATTATCAGTATTATCTAATTGTTTGTACAGCTAGGTATGTCAGGAAATATATACCTTATATTTTCATCTGTGTCTGTATTTAAATGATGCTCTTGTTTTAAAGGCTGGAACCTCAAACACGTAAGGGTAAGAAGAAAACAGAATCCAAGTCGGCAAATATTAATGTCAAGTCATAGACAAAAATCATTGTCTGTTAAATCCATCTCTCCTTAATGTCTCCAAACTGTATGAGGTTCAGTGCAAGTCAGGACTGGTGCTTCTGTGGAAAAGCCCCTCTTGGCTTTACTGACCAATCCACCTGAGGACCTTAGATCTATTCACAAAAACATTTCACCATTCCGTTAAATTGTGCTACATCTCAGCAGCTCTTTGCATGTTAAGTGTGCGCAAAGGGACACAAAACCCAAAGTGCGCTGTTGAGGACAAGCAAAGAATGATAATTGATAGCACTCAAAGACAGGTGACCATATTATCTTTACTGACTCCACAGAAGTTCAGAAGATATGGCTTTGTGAGGCGTGTGGGTGGGTGTATATGAGCGAGAGAGGGAATGAATTTTGATAATGGTGTTGGCTTCCATATAGAGCTAATACATTCAACTTTCATTGTTCGCTTTCTAGCTGCTAGGAGTCATTAGATAAACATCTAAATGCTCGTCTGGCAAGAGAGCCCTGACCCACGCAACTGATCTTGATCCCAGTCATTCTGTTATGGCGCTTATCTAATAACCTCCCTTGAATTGGATTGGTGGCACACATGGCCCAGATATGCGTGTGCATCCCCTATCTAGGGCCACTGGTTACTCACAACAACAGAGTCTAGAAAAAACTGGATCGGGGCCGTCGTCAGTAACCTCACTTCAACATTACAGGCTCCACTCTGTAAAGATCTCCCTGGGATTTCATTCAGTCCAAGTTTATGAGCACCACGCTACCCATTTGATAAAACGTAAAGCTTTGTGTAATCTTACTGTAGCGTCAGTCAAAGCCGGAAAACCACCTTGTTTGTCCTTCAAATATCAAACCGTTGAGGGGCTGGAGGGGAAGCTATTCTCCATGCCACAATGACATCACCCAGTGCTGCAGTGTGGGCACAGAGAAAAGGCTACGGTGGTATCAAAAGCCCTGCAAGCAGTAACCAAGAGAAGCATTTCCTCTCCTGTGAGTGTGGTTTTGGGAACACCCTTCTAAGTCAGATTTTGAGGTTCTTGGTTTTTATCTCCAAGTGAGACCTCCTTTGGCTTCAGGACTTCTTATTGCTTGCTTTCTGCTTGCGCCGATGCGCCTCGATCTCCCTCCTGAAGAACAGCATCCCCAGCTGGCCATGAGAGGCTTCATTCATGGCCTTGGACTGAATGCACATTTTGTACTGCTCTGGGGTCAGCTCATCCAAGCAGTGCTTCTCATGCCAGAGATGGAAGAGGCCCCGTACAGGCGTCCTGACCACAATGAGGTTGCTGTGAAGGTATTTGCGGTACAGATGCACATCTTCTCCTCCCCACCCTTTTATGTCGAGATCAAATCCTCCTAAGGAAAAAAAAAAGACAGGTTTCATGCGATTGTGGCACAAGGAGAGAGACCTGCGGGCCCAGGAACTGAGGGGAAAGCCTTTCAAGAGAAATCAACTGCGCTGACAGTCAATGCGTTTCTTTACTTGCAGAGTCTTTTGGATCAGATCGGGATACGACTCAATATTTTAAAATACACAGTGGTACCTCTACTTGCGTTCACTTCCAGTTGCGTATCCTTCGGGATATATTCGTGGCAAACCCGGAAGTATTTTTCCAGGTTTCGCCATGCGCAGAAGCACTCTACGAGCAGTGCACATGCGCAGAAACACTAAACCGCACTGCGTGCATGCGCAGAAGCGGCACCTCCAGTTGCAGAAACCTCAGGATATGACCAAAGCTCCGGAACGGATCCCGTCCACAACCGGAGGTACCGCTGTATTCCCAAAATGGCTTTGGAGCCTTAAGGGTCCAGAGAAGGGGCTTGTTTGTGCCCCACATAAATGTAACACTAATTTGGCCTTGATCGGATTTAATATCTAAATTAATATTCATTTGATTTCATTTCTTACCAATGTTGATATAATCAGAGCGGTATTGGCAAGTCATTCCGAAACCAAAGTCTCTCCAAAACCCCGTCTCCTTTTTTATAACCTGGAAGAAAGAAAGATGCATTTATCTGTGTATGTGTGCGTGCATATTTCACATAAAGATCATTTATCCCTGTGCGGTGGCTGCAGTCAGGTAACACTCCCTTATCTCTCACCTTTGCAGTTCTTTCATATTCTAAGAGCTACATGCACATGTTAGAATCAGATACACAAGAAGGACTTAGCATGTCTTCAGATGGTCCACCTAGTGTGTGAGGTCCCTACACAGTCCTTGTTTTTAGCTATATCCATACCAAATAAATCTGCCACTGGGTCTCTCCTTGAAACTGTCATGCTGCTATAGACATATTTAAAAAAAAGTAGACTGACATTTCCATCATCTGGAGACAAGGGTTGCTATAATAATAATAATAATAATAATAATAATAATAATAATAATAATAATATTTTTTATTTATACCCCGCCCTCCCCAGCCAAGGCTGGGCTCAGAGCGGCTTACAAGCAATAATAAAAACAAGTTGAATGATTACAACTTAAAAACAAAATTAAAATACAACATTAAAATTTTGAAACATTAAAATATTAAAATGTAGCCTCATCGCAGGAGGAGAAAGGAAAAGAAAAAAGAAAGGGAGGGAGGGAGGGAGGGAATCAAATTGGCTCCAAGCCAAAGGCCAGGTGGAACAACTCTGTCTTACAGGCCCTGCGGAAAGAAATCAGATCCTGCAGGGCCCTGGTCTCATGAGGCAGAGCGTTCCACCACGCTGGAGCCAGTGTTGAAAAGGCCCTGGCTCTGGTTGAAGCCAATCTAACTTCCTTAGGGCCCGGGACCTCTAGGGTGTTGCTATTTATGGACCTTAAGGTCTTCCGTGGGGCATACGGGAGAGGCGGTCCCGTAGGTACGAGGGTCCTAGGCTGTGAAGGGCTTTAAAGATCAAAAGCAGCACCTTAAATCTGACCCTGTACTCTACCGGGAGCCAGTGCAGCTGGAAAAGCACTGGGTGAATATGCTCCCATGCCCCCTTATTGCAAAAAGTCCAGTTTTTTGGGGGGAAGCAGGTTTGTTGCACAAGAGCTCCCAATGAACTGTAATTGCACAACATGAATTTGCTGGTGATGGAATCTCACCTGAAAATAGAGACCAGTCCGAAAGTTCCCTTGCTGCTCTTTCTCAGCATATTGATAAACCACAGTCCTAAGCTCCTTTGCCTTCTAATTGGTGTGTCACAATTAATAATAATAATAATAATAATAATAATAATAATAATAATAATAATATTTTTTTATTTATACCCCGCCCTCCCCAGCCAAGACTGGGCTCAGGGCGGCTAACAACCAATAATAAAAACAAGCTGATTAAAATACAATTTTAAAAGATTTTGAGCTGAAACGGTTCCATATTTTAGGCGAGATAACAGTTAAGTGCGCCTTTTTTTTTTTTTTTTAGTATATATGGATTTAGAACATCATTTAAAGCCATTTAACCCATTTACTTACCAACTGCTGTTCTACAGGTGGAAGGGAATCGTGGTGTCCATAAATTAGGCCTGGGTTATACTGGCTGAAAAGAACTGGGTAAAACACCTTCTTCCCTAAAAATGAGAGTGAGTTGAAAAAACTGCTAAATTTGCATATATATATATATTATTCTGGAATGTGTTGACTTTTATGTTCATAGCCTTAGATTTAAGTTCCCTTAGCGGGGGGGAGGGGGCGGGTTGTATCCTTTTGTAGAAAAAGAATCCAACTTTTTGGAATTGCTTTGTTCTGTTGATTAAAGTGGTACCATTCTGATAGCAACTTTGCTGTCGAGTTCATGGGATCCCAGCTATCCTGCACTTGTGTCACAGGGGCTCTAACCTAGGACTCATCCAAACTTCCATTTGCCCCACCACTTTCCCCTGGGGAAGCCCAAATTTTAGCGCTGAATTGGCGGCATAGCTGTCAACTTACAGATTTGAAAATAAAGGACCAGCAGCCTCGAAAATAAGGGATCAGCAGCCAAAATAAGGGATTTTCCAAGCACAGGTAGGTTCAACTTCTGAGCCCCTCCGAGCCAAAGGCAGAAAGCCCAGCTAGCAGTCAAACGAAGCCTCAAGTGGTGGTTCCCACAGCGCAGCAACCCGGCAAAGGGGATGCAGCAAGGAAAACCACTGTCACCTCTCCGCTGGGAAGCGCTGAGCAAAGGCGAGTCCCCAGGCAACGCGGCCGATTTGATCGGCACAAGGCATGCAAGGTCCACCCCCCCAGTCGTTCGTAGACTCCTTATTGGGTGAGCAATGCAGCGGAGCAACACAGTTGGAGCCTCCCTCCTCCCTGGCCGGCAGGGAGGGAGGGAGAGGAGCTGCTTCCTTTGAAACCCGGGAAATTTAAGGGACATCATCAATAAGGGACAGCAGCGGGACACAGCGCTGGGATAAGGGACTTTCCCGCCAAATAAGGGATGGTTGCCAGCTATGATTGGCAGAGGGGGGGAGCAGACAAGTTTTCTGCTGATTGCTGTTTGTTCCAATTTAGCACTAAAGAGTAGGTTTTCCAGGGGAAAACAGCGGGGCAAAGGCAAAACACTTCGACCCATGCTTTCTAGGCACGGGACAAGCATGGATGAGCGCTCTATGTTGGCTAAACAGACCAAGGTCTATATCTAAGGATAGCTATACCTGGTTGTGTGTTCAGTCTACATGTGTTGAGGAATTCTGCTGTGAAGTATATATCTACGTCACAGAAGAAGAGGACAACATTGCTTCCTTTCCAAAACCGTGCACCCACGTCCAGGCCTTTCCCTCTTGAGAACTCTTCGTTCAGCTGGATGAAGGTATAATTCTTGAAGTTGGCTGATCTATATATGGAGAAATGGCAATATAAGCATTATTGGGCCTCTTTTGTCTTTAGGAAGACAAATAAAGAGTTAAAATAAGCAGCAGCAGCAGCAGCAACAACAACAAAATTCCCCCCAAATAGAGGAAAGATCTAGGAATTAATGTACAGGAGAATACTTAGAACTGAACAGGAAATAAAATATGTAAAACTCTGATATCAGTAAATTTGATACATAATTTTTAAAGACGGGGTATTTATTGTATTTAATCACCCACAAACTGAAGCACTTATAAAGGATGCCTGATGATTGATGCTGGAGAATATGGGGCAATTAAGTGCAGAGCTTTTGGTAATGTCATCATGTTTTTAAAATGGCACATAATTCTGGGCAGTATTCAGGAAGTCGTGGGATACTGCTGAAAGATCCAATAATCATTGCTACATAAGCATATATTACAACTATAATCATGCGTGAGAAAACGTAACAAGATATTTACATAGAGTTACTGAAATATGGGTGGTTTTTATTGCCTTTTGGAATCAAAGATTTGGGGAAGGTATTTGACCTTACTCCTTATTTTTTGTTAAGTTTGATGTAATAGTGTGATCTGCACAGTACCTTCTGCTGATAAGACAATATAATGTCTTTTTTGCATTACTAAATAATACATTGGGGAAATAAAAGGAACCAAAAAGCAAAGAAGAGGTATGAATTGTGCACCGAACAGGAGCATTTGTCACAAGTGAAGAAATAAGAGAGTCTTGTGCCACCTTAATGACAAACAGATTTGTTGTGGCGGCTGCTGGAAAGGCCTTGAGTCCTGAATGCTAAGTTGGCTGATCTGGATTTTGCCGGTTTCCCGCCTTGATGAGAGACCACATCACAAAATGTGCTTTGGGAAATGTAGTAGAGTATTCGTTTATTTAAATTAAAACTTTTTAAGACTGCCCTTCATATCAGTCTCCAGCTGGTGAACGACAATCTTAAAATACATCCCGAACACCAGCATCACAAAAGACTGAAAGCAGCTGGTAAATCAAGGCAGCTTTAAAGAGTATAGTATCTTGATGGAGAGGGATGTGGGTGGCGCTGTGGGTTAAACCACAGAGCCTAGGAATTGCTGATCAGAAGGTCGGCGGTTCGAATCCCTGCAACGGGGTGAGCGCCCGTTGCTCAGTCCCTGCTCCTGCCCACCTAGCAGTTCGAAAGCACGTCAAAGTGCAAGTAGATAAATAGGTACCACTCCAGCGGGAAGCTAAATAGAGTTTCCATGCGCTGCTCTCAAGCCGGCGTACTGCTTCCGGGTCATGTGGCCAGCATGACTAAGGCGCTTCTGGTGAACCAGAGCAGCGCACGGAAATGCCGTTTACCTTCCCGCTGGAGCGGTATCTATTTATCTACTTGCACTTTGACGTGCTTTCGAACTGCTAGGTTGGCAGGAGCAGGGACTGAGCAACGGGAGCTCACCCCCTTTGCGGGAATTCAAACCGCGGACCTTCTGATCAGCAATTCCTGTGCTCTGCGGTCTAACCCACAATGCCCTTGCTTGCATTTAACCCCCCCCCCAAAAAAAATCCCCCAGAAATGGGGCTTCCTTCCTCCCCGAAAAAGCTCAACAACTTTGAGCTGAACCCCTAAAAAACGGGGGTAGATCACTGCCAGTTTTAAATTCTGAAAGTAGATCGCAGTCTCTTGAGAGTTGGCCACCCCTGTGGATCATAATAAAAATATTAACTGGAATTTCTCTTCCTAACAGGGAGCTGAGTTTGATCCAAGTATGCAGCTGACCATCTTTCAGGTCTAGAAAGGCTTTTGAAACTTCCAGCTTTTGAGGCTCCTGAGCTACTGCCATTGGAGCAGATATATATATATATATATATATATATATATATATATATATATGGATTTGGATTTGATATCCCGCCTTTCACTCCCTTTAAGGAGTCTCAAAGCGGCTAACATTCTCCTTTCCCTTCCTCTCCCACAACAAACACTCTGTGAGGTGTGGGCTGAGAGTGGGGCTGAGAGACTTCAGAGAAGTGTGACTGGCCCAAGGTCACCCAGCAGCTGCAGGTGGAGGAGCGGGGAAGCGAACCCAGTTCACCAGATTACAAGACTCTTAACCACTACACCACACTGGCTCTCTTTACTGATATTTATGAGTATTTCTAACTCCTCCATATGAAAAAAAAATTTTAAAAAAATTTCCTTCCAGTAGCACCTTATAGACCAACTAAGTTAGTTCTTGGTATGAGCTTTCGTGTGCATGCACACTTCTTCAGATACACTGAAACAGAAGTTGCCAGATCCTTCTATATAGTGAGAAGGTGGGCAGGGGTATTACTCAGAAGGGTGGTGGGAATGGGTGATTGGCAGATAGCTGTGATGAGCCTGTTGACGACTCTTAACGACTGCAATAGGTCTTACAGGAAAAAGCAAGGGGTGAGCAGGTGAAAAATGGCTTTGTCATGTATAATGAGATAAGAATCCAATGTCTTTGTTCAGACCAGGTCTCTCCATGGTTTTAAGTTTGGTAATGAGTTGCAATTCAGCAGCTTCTCTTTCCAGTCTATTTCTGAAATTCCTTTGTAGTAATACAGCTACTTTGAGATCTTGCATAGAATGTCCTGGGAGATTGAAGTGTTCTCCTACTGGTTTCTCTGTCTTGTGATTCTTGATGTCTGATTTATGTCCGTTTATTCTTTGGCGTAAGGTTTGGCCTGTTTGTCCAATATAGAGAGCTGAAGGACACTGTTGGCATTTGATGGCATATACTATCTGTAACTCCTCCATATGACAGAAACTAAAGCAGTTAACAAAACAAAACCTTAAAAAAAAGTATTTTGCCAAATCGCATCTCTTAGTTGCTTGAAGCGGCAGCTCTAAGATGACAGTGTGTGTCACATTTTAGTCCGGGAAGCATTAAAAAGAACTGTGAAACTTACAAATGCCAAAATTAACAAATGTCTAAATCTGAGGCCCCATTTGAGCTTGGAGCCAAGGCCATTAAGCTCTCCTGCTCCCTCCCACTCTGTCTGGCCCAGGTACCCAGTTTCAGAAACTATTGTTAGGGTAACATGTGATAAGATGCTCCTCTGAACATGTAGACACAACGAAGCGGTTTCCTCTTTCCACCGAAAAACCACAGCCGGGTCATACAACATTGCTGGTACAAAACAGGCCTTTCAACCCAAATGAAAACATGGCTTTACCACTAATGAGATGAGATGGGAAGTGTCATGTACTGAAGTTCTCACCCTGGGCCAGCAGGGGGATACTGTAGATAGTTATGCAAATAAGGGATCGAAAGTGACGTTCACTGATTGGATAGTTTTAGAAAATTGTTACAGTTACGTTGTACTGGAGCTCTATATAAGCAGGCTGACTGAACCCTTCATTCAGTTATGTTCTGGCCTGTGAATAAACAAGAGCTCTTTGAAGAATCGCTGTGTCGTCTGATATGTTCACCCACAACTTAACAGGAAGGGCAGCCCAACAAGCGTTTGCCCTTTGATTTCTGAAGAAAGAACAGCATCCGTGGTTGTACTCACCTGGAGGTGTTTTCAAGGATTCCTTTGACCTCGCTCATTTGTTCTTTCCCAAAGTAAACTATAGTGAGGTGAATTCTCCTGTCCTGCTGTATACCCATCTCCCTGGAACAGAAGTAAATGTGTAAGCTTCCTTCCATTATGCATGATCTGGCCACAGTGACGCACACCTTAGTTCTGCTACTGGTTTTATAATAACAACAATAATTTATTACTTATACCCTGCCCATCTGGCTGGGGTTCCCCAGCCACTCTGGGCGGCTTCCAACAAAATATTAAAATACCGTAATACATCAGACATTAAAAGCTTCCCTAAACAGGGCTGCCTTCAGATGTCTTCTAAAAGTCTGGTAGTTGTTGTTCTCTTTGACATCTGGTGGGAGGGCGTTCCACAGGGTGGGTGCCACCACCAAGAAGGCCCTCTGCCTGGTTCCCTGTAACTTGCCTGGTTCCCTGTAACTTGTGTGGTTTTCATAGTTTCAGCTTGAGTATGTTACATCATGTGTTATATGATGGGGGGGATGGAAGGGCAGGAACGCTCTGTGTGCATTTATGTGCATGCACCTCCCTGGATACGAATGGTTAAAACTGGATTTTGGGACTCGGACTTCTCCGCAGTAGCTGGAGAGAGCCTAGAGACCCCACAAGGTTTGCTCTGTTTTCATCCTGTACAAAGTTTCGGCCATGAGATGCCAAGGAATGAAACTGGGGCCTTTGGCATAAAAAGCATGTACAGTCAAGCCTCGGTTGTTGAACGTAAACTGAGGCGCAGCTTCCGATTGGCTGCAGGATCTTCCTGCACTCAAGCGGAAGCCGCATCAAACGTTTGGCTTCTGAAAAACGTTCGAAAACTGGAACACTTACTTCTGGGTTTTCAGCGTTCGGGAGCCAAAAACAGGGGCGTAGGAAGGAGTGCGGGGCGTGCGGTCCGCCCTGGGTGTCACCCCTGAGGGGGTGACAAAATAGCACACTGCGGGGGCGGCACTTACGCGGGGCCTGGCCTGCAGCGCACCCGAGCCACACATCTCTCCTGGAAGTGACATAGCTCAGGGCACCGCACTGCCTGAAATGTCAGCGTGGGGCTTGTGTCTACCAGGCGGACTTCATGGGCAGCTCGTTGCGCCGCCCCCTGGGTGGATCACTACACCGCCCCCCTAGGCAGATCGCCACGCCCCCACCGCTCCGGGTGCCGGAGCAACTAGCTATGCCCCTGGCCGAAAAATTCTAATATGGAGGCATTCAGAAACCAAGGTTTGACTGTACTCTTCCACCAAGCTAGGGAATAAGGGTAAGGTAAAACCTAAAAGAAACTTAATAAAATTGTAAATAATTAATGCGAAACTAAATCTACAGCCTTGCCTGCGCTGATGCTCTGTGTTATGTATTGAAGTTCTCACCCTGGCCACCAGGGGTATTGTGTACAGTGGTACCTCGGGTTACATACGCTTCAGGTTACATACGCTTCAGCTTACAGACTCCGCTAACCCAGAAATAGTACCTCGGGTTAAGAACTTTGCTTCAGGATGAGGACAGAAATCGTGCTCCGGCGGCGCAGCGGCAGCGGGAGGCCCCTTTAGCTAAAGTGGTGCTTGAGGTTAAGAGCGGACCTCTGGAACGAATTAAGTACTTAACCCGAGGTACCACTGTATATAGTTTTCACTCAGGTCCACATCAGTTAATTTAGGCGGGAAACCCTGGGGTGTTGTTGTTACAATGTTGACAGCCGGCTGCCTATAAAAGCCGGCCGGTTGAGCTGTGTTCAGTTCAGTTCAGTTCAGTTCAGTTCAGTTCAGTTCAGTTCCAGCTTACTTATAAAGAACTACTTGGAGAAATCTCTGTGTCGTCTGCTTTGTCAACCCACTACTTAATACTCTGCTTGCATACAGTGGTACCTCGGGATGCAAACGGGATCCGCTCCGGAGCCCCGTCCGCATCTTGAACAGAACGTAAGATGCAACTGTGCATGTGCGGGTCACGGGTCACCGCTTCTGCGCATGCGTGTGACATCATTTTGACCGCTTCTGCGCATGCGTGAGCGGCGAAACCCGGAAGTAACACGCTCCGTTACTTCCTTATCACCGCGGAGCACAACCCGAAAGTACTTATCCTGAAGCGTATTTATCCCGCGGTATGACTGTATTGGGACGCGGGTGGCGCTGTGGTCTAAACCACAGAGCCTAGGACTTGCCGATCAGAAGGTCGGCGGTTCGAATCCCCGCGACGGGGTTAGCTCCCGTTGCGGTCCCTGCTCCTGCCAACCTAGCAGTTTGAAAGCACGTCAAAGTGCAAGAAGATAAATAGGTACCGCTCCGGCGGGAAGGTAAACGGCGTTTCCGTGTGCTGCTCTGGTTTGCCCGAAGCGGCTTAGTCATGCTGGCCACATGACCCGGAAGCTGTACGCCGGCTCCCTCGGCCAGTAAAGCGAGATGAGCGCCACAACCCCAGAGTCGGCCACGACTGGACCTAATGGTCAGGGGTCCCTTTACCTTTACCTATGACTGTATTTGTAAGAAAAGCTATTATTACCAAAGAAGAAGTATTGGGGCACAGCTGTGGGGAGGGCAGTGAGAGCATGCAGCTTTACTAACCTGAAATTCTGCATGAATTGCCGGAACTTGCTGGCTCTTTTAGCCAGTGGGACTATAACATTGATAAGGGTGTCGGCCATATTGAGGTTTTCATTCTTAACTTTCATGATGGGGCCAAACGGTCTGAATAGGACAATTCGCTCAAATTCGTATGCTTTGCCTCCCTTGAATATCAACTCGTACAGAGTGCCTTTATCTCTTTCTATCCGACGAAGGCCTGTCAGGGAAACAAAGGGGAAAGCAGCAGTTAGCAAGGAATTTCAGAAGTGAGTGCAGATTTATACTTTGTTTTTTTCTGCTCACATGGAGAGAAAATGGAGCACTCGGGGCTTGCTGCAAGACTCATTTTGTATTCCCTTGATTTTGTGATTTTGTAGGCAAGGTTTTCATCTCCTTCTCAACTTCAAAACTTTCCTTTTAAAATTTGTTTTCTTGTGAATCTCCTAGGAAGATGAGCTGAAGTTCAAGCTACTGAGAATGTGGAAAAATATAATGTTACGGGAAGAGTTAAGCACAGTCCTGTTTTGGTTTTTCAGATACTCTTCTCTTCAGCCCCAACAGCCGCTCCTATTTCATTTGATTCACATAAGTAGGCAGTTAATTAAGAGAGAAATTGGCTGCTTATTAAATATTTGTGATGCTTTGGCTGGGGATCGGGCCCACGGACACATTTTGGGACTATTTCTGCTGGCCCTTAGACGGCTTGTTAAGCAAGATGAAGACAAAGCAACATTACAAACTGGGATGTGTGTAAACTCAACTGTAAGAACAGCGCAGAATTTGAGTAGCCTTCTGTAAAGCCAGGGGCGAAGGAAGGCTCTCCGGCACCCAGGGCGGGGTGTCAAGGGTCGAGGCGAATCGCCCAGAGGGGAGGGGCAAACCACCCATATGGTGTATGCGCGGTGGCGCTATGTACAGCGCATGCTTGAGCGTCCTACAGACAGCAGTGGGATCCTCCGCTCAGGGCCTCCACTCAGGGCAGCGGAGGGATCCTCCGCACACGGCTGTGGCGGTGTGATGGCGGCGGCTTGCGCAGAGTGCCTTCTTGTCACCCCCCATCAGAGATGGCACCCGGGGCGTACCCCCCCGCCCCCCCTTCCTCCGCCACTGTGTAAAGTGTATTTACTGGGAAATCTCCTTGGCACCGACAGTTAAATTGCTTCCTGTCAGTTGCTGTTGCGGTTGCTCGAGAGTAACCAGGCAACACTCCCACCTGTCTTTTACAGGCTTTATTTTGGTGCAAACTATTTACAGTGAAGAGCGTCATAACTTCATGTCTGGCTCAGTCGCTAGCAGAATCCGGGAGTGGTCTGTTTTTGTACCTCCCCCAACATAAAAGTCTCATCACCCCCAGCCTTTTCCGCCCCTCTCTGCGCCTCAGACTACTGCGCAGGATGGGCGATGGCAGAGGCGTGCTCCCCGCCTCTCTGGCTTGCTCAGGCTCGGTGTTAAGGCTCTCACTAGCATCCTCTGGTCCTTGGATCTCTTCCCCTTGCACCTCGTCCCTGGAAAAGGAACTGCTTCGCAAGATTTTTGGAGGCTCCCTGTAACACAACTGCCCTTCTGTCTCTCCCCTTTGAGCCGCTGGCAGTTCCCTGACACTTCCCAAAGGTTTCGATGCTACAGCTTCCTTTAGATATTGTCTGATAAAAGGGTCCTCTCTAGGCTCCGGGGAGGGTCTCCTCATGAGCTGGAGGCGCAGCAGGGCTTCGCTGAGGCTGTACAGTCTCCCAGCTAACAGCTGACACGTGGGGTAGCGCCAGCCGAGGAGACCCTCCCCGAAGCCTGTCTTCTTTGTGCTCCGACACTGATATAATTCCACTTACCCGCCCATAATTCTGCGCACTAACAAAATGGATTTCAACAGGGACAAATGTAGGGTTCTACACTTAGGCAGGAAGAACCAGCTGCAAAAATATAGCACATGTGCAAAGGATATAGGGGTCTTAGTAGACCACAAGCTTAACATGAGTCAACAGCGTTAATTGCTGTTGTTGTTGGCATCCGTCCATCTCAAGAGACAATGAAAGAGTGCGCCATTGGGGGGGGGGGACTGTGGAGGTGTAAGCGTGGGCAGTGTATATGGAAGTCCTGGGCTGCCCAGACAACAAGACTTGGCCTCTTGGCCTCACTGATGTAGCAAAAATAGCTAATGCTATTCTAAGCTGCATCAACAGAAGTCTAGTGTCCAGATGAAGGGGAGCATGGGCATAGCCAAGGGAGGGCAGGGAGGGGCAGCTGCCCTCCCTGAATCAAGAAAAATCAATAAAAGTCATAGCAAACTGAGGTTCTGCCGTCTCTAACAAAAGGCCTGCACTCCCCCCCCCAACAAAAATCCAGGCTATGAAGGGAAGTAATAGTACCACTGTATTATGCCTTGGTAAGACCACACCACAGAGCCTAGGGCTTGCCAAGCAGAAGGTTGGCAGTTCGAATCCCTGAGATGGGGTGAGCTCCTGTTGCTCGGTCCCTGCTCCTGCCAACCTAGCAGTTCGAAAGCACGTCAAAGTGCAAGTAGATAAATAGGTACCACTCCGGTAGGAACGTAAATGGCGTTTCTGTGCGCTGCTCTGGTTGGCCAGAAGCGGCTTAGTCATGCTGGCCACATGACCCGGAATCTGCGACTGGACCTAATGATCAGGGGTCCCTTTACCCTTTACCTTTACTTGGAAAGCTGCACACTTTTAAAAACATGTTTCAACAGAGCCATTGCAGCAACTGGTGTGTTTCCTTAATGATTCCCGTTCTCATGAGTCAAAGTCCTAATCCTGAAGCAAGGAACTGCCACTGAAAGAGTTAAGAAGTGGACTAACTTTGAAGCTGTGTTGTTATTCTATTCTGTAGGAATGAAGATGACTCTGCAGCTAGAGGAATTGCATCAGATGAGATGAATGTGCTCTGCTAGACTTTCAGGAGACGATTAAGCAGTTTTGCTATTGATATGCAAGCCAGAAGAGTCTACCCTTTGCTTTGCTTTTTCTAAAGAAGGCTGCCTATGAGTGCTGAGTGGAAAGAAAATCAGTCAAAATTGCTTCTTAAGCAACTGTGTGCAGCAGAGAAAGTTGGAGTTGTGCTGGACATCTGCCAAACAATTTTCCAAACAGCAGTGGATTGATCAAATTTGGGATGCAGTGATTATATACAAACTTACTCAGCAAGTACAGAAAGGAAGGTCTTCAACTGTTTTATTTAAAAAAGCTGTTAAAGATGCCATGATTTCCCTTTTTCTTGTATACAGAAGTCTTCCAAGTTTCTGATCACATTCCAAGCAAATATAGATGCTCATTTCCCCTTATGATTCAGCTAAATAATTTACACACCCAAACTTTGTCAACAGTTACTTCGCTCCTCAGTTTCCCATTCCCTTTCATTTTTCTCCAAAATATCGACCTTGCTATTATTTTTATATTCTTCCTTTTCATTGCCTGTATTTTTAAATTTTATTGCAAGTATTAAAAATGAAACACAAAAACTGGTTGCTGCACTTAGAAGAAATTAGATATACCTAACAAGGCTCAGTGGGACGCGGGTGGCGCTGTGGGTTAAACCACAGAGCCTAGGGCTTGCCAATCAGAAGGCTGGTGGTTCGAATCCCCACGACGGGGTGAGCTCCCGTTGCTCGGTCCCTGCTCCTGCCAACCTAGCAGTTCGAAAGCATGTCAAAGTGCAAGTAGATAAATAGGTACCGCTCCAGCGGGAAGGTAAACGGCGTTTCCATGCGCTGCTCTGGTTCACCAGAAGCGGCTTAGTCATGCTGGCCACATGACCCGGAAGCTGTACGCCGGCTCCCTTGGCCAATAAAACGAGATGAGCACCGCAACCCCAGAGTCGGTCACGACTGGACCTAATGGTCAGGGGTCCCTTTACCTTTAACAAGCCTTAAATGATGACAGTAGGCCCTTTGGTTTAAACCTGTGGCTGTGGCTCCCCACCCCCCCAAAGCTTCATTTTCGTTGTTATCCTGCCCTGGGCTAAGCTGGGTTCCAATATCTGAAAGAATACTACCTGGGAGAAAACATCTGGGGTTGGCTGGGGGGTTGATAAGTAGTGGACGGGGGTAGCGGGTGGGAATTTTGCTAAAGCAAAAACAGATACTGCATTCCCATTTTATGTGTTATTGTTATATGTGATGTGGTGGTTAGAAGGCTGGACTAGGGTCGGGGAGTCCAGTGTTGAACTTGCTGCTCAGCCACAAATCCCACTAGGTGTCCTTGGGCCAGTCGCAGTCTCTCAGCCTAACCTACCTCACAGGGTTGTTGTCAGGTTAAAAAGTGGGGAGGAAGAGAACCAGATATGCCACCTTGAGCTCCTTGGAGCAGCCTTTCTCAACCTGTGGGTCCCCAGATGTTGTTGAACTACAACTCCCATTACCCCTAGCTAGCAAGGCCAGAGCTGAGGGATGATGGGAGTTGTAGTCCAACAACATCTGGGGACCCACAGGTTGAGAACCACTGCCTTGGAGGAAAGAGGGGACACAAATGTAATGAATTTATTTAAAAAGCAAAATTTGCCTCAAACAGGCCTTCTTCTGTCATCAGAGTGTTTGTATAAGGGTCCTGGTTTCATTTTCACTAAAACCCATTCCACACATTAAGTCTTTTAGGTATTTACCTAAGATGTTTGGGAAGCATACACTCCCAAAATGTGATTTGTGAATTTAACACAGATACAGATTATCTGGGGAAAGTAATCGGAGAGACTGGCACCAGGTAGAATAGGCCCTTTGTTACTGTTCAATTTCTGGAGTCTTTCTGTATTTTGCTACTGAGCTTTACCAAAGGGACATTGGAACACTAGCACTTTTAATCCCATCCAAGCCTAGCTCGGCTTCTACCTGAGGACAGAAAAGGAGTCTCCCACCTTGTCTAAAGAATCCCCTTCAAGAAACTCCCTCACCAATCCCTGAGTGACTCCCAGGAATACACACCTTCTATGAAGTCAGAGGGGGAATACGCCCGGCGGTTTGTGTTGCTGTTCCTCTCCGGGCTGTTCAAAGTCTCCAAGCCCAGCTCAACAGCCTCCGCCAACTCATCTCGCTTGTCCTTCCGTACCGGCTTCTCCTCGGGGTGACGCGTCAAACCCATCTCTAGCTGGTACACTCTGTGAAGGGTGAAGCTCTCAAAGGGCACCGCGGCATACTCATTGGGCAGCTTCATTCCCGTGTGCACCTCTGCTTTGTCCACCTGGGAATGCAGGAACTGCAAGAGGGCCTTCTGGGGCTTCTCGGGGTCCCGCCGGTCTATCCCCACTCCCAACGAGTCCGTGCTGTGGCCTTGCATGTTCTTCAGCTGCTGGCTCCTTTCCTGGAGCTCATCCTTCAGCTCTGCAATCTGCCTCTTCAGGCTGCTGATGTAGTCCCAGTGGTGTTCTTCCCTTTCCTGCAAGATCGCCTGGTACTCCTCTTTCCCCGTAGGGCTGTTGGCTCTGGGGAAGGCAAGCTGCTGGTTGTCACCTCGCGGGGTGCAGGCCAGCATGTAGAGCACGGACACCGCACAACACAGGACCACCAGCAGAACGGCCACCCGAGGGAGCCATGCCACGATCCCTCGACGAACCATGTTCTGCTAAGCATCCGGCGGCAGCGCCCACATATTCCTCCGGTGCCAGGTCTAAGGTTTGCAGCAGCTTTCCCCAGGACCCAGTTTGCAAGCTGCCTGCATGGGCACACCTGGATTTGTTGACGAATGCTCTCTTAGCAGCGTGCAGGCAACGTGGAGGGAACAGGAAAGCATTGCATACATCAAAAGGCAAGCACAAAAGCCAACAGTGTGAGGCAACTCAATGGCATCAGCTGATGGTGTTTCAGTCTTGTTGGCTGGAAGCAATGGAGAGCGATCTGAAAGGCAAATTAGATGAATACACTGTGTGAGGAAATTCATCTTCAAAAGAGGCTGTTTTACTCAGGTCTGACTCATTGCAAGATATGATCTGTGGAAATGAAACCTGATCAACAGTTTGCTAGGGCCTGGTGTTTAATAGCTTCCTTTAGAGGTGTGTTACAATGGTACCTCGGGTTAAGAACTTAATGGGTTCTGGAGGTCCGTTCTTAACCTGAAACTGTTCTTAACCTGAGGTACCACTTTAGCTAACGGGGCCTCCTGCTGCCGCCGCCACATGATTTCTGCTCTCATCCTGAAGCAAAGTTCTTAACCCGAGGTACTATTTCTGGGTTAGTGGAGTCCGTAACCTGAAGCGTCTGTAACCTGAAGCATCTGTAACCCAAGGTAATAATAATAATAATGATATAATAATAATAATAATAATAATAATAATAATAATAATAATAATTTATTATTTATACCCCACCCATCTGGCTGGGCTTCCCCAGCCACTCTGGGCGGCTTCCAACAGAATATTAAAATACAATAATATATTAAACATTAAAAGCTTCCCCAAACAGGGCTGCCTTCCGATGTCTTCTAAAAGTCTGGTAGTTGTTGTTCTCTTTGACATCTGATGGGAGGGCGTTCCACAGGGCGGGTGCCACTACCGAGAAGGCCCTCTGTCTGGTTCCCTGTAACTTGGCTTCTCGCAGTGAGGAAACTGCCAGAAGGCCCTCAGCGCTGGACCTCAGCGTCTGGGCAGAACGATGGGGGTGAAGACGCTCCTTCAGATATACTGGGCCGAGGCTGAGGTGCCACTGTATTTTATTTTATTTTAAATGTAGGTTGATTGTCTGGGCTCTCTGCACGTACTTAATGAGCCAATGTAGCCTTGGGTTTTGCACTGGGGCTTTCCATGGATGGTACTCTTTGGTTCATGATCCAAAATAAAGGTTGGGTGGAGACTGTCTCAAACGGTTCCCACCGGAAGTTCTTCTGAGACCACCATAAGGTTCTTAGGGCAAAGACACCTGGATCTGTAGTGGTGTCATGGATGGTTGATTGAATGGACAACTGCCAATGGTTTTTTAATAATGGTGTTTGGAAATGGAGCAAAGAAGCATTTTGAGATGGCAAAAAAGGCATTCCCTCATTTCTTTTCTGAACAAGAGGTCTCCCCCCCCCCCCCGGGGCATGCCTAGTCTTCAGTTACATAGTTTCTGATTATTCAATTTCTTGCTGTTACTGCAGTGATAGGTAAAGGTAAAGGGACCCCTGACCATTAGGTCTAGTCGTGAATGACTCTGGGGTTGCGGCGCTCATCTCGCTTTACTGGCCAAGGGAGCCGGTGTACAGCTTCCAGGTCATGTGGCCAGCATGACTAAGCTGCTTCTGGCAAACCAGAGCAGCGCACGGAAACGGCGTTTACCTTCCCGCCAGAGTGGCACCTATTTAACTACTTGGACATTGACGTGCTTTCGAACTGCTAGGTTGGCAGGAGCAGGGACCGAGCAATGGGAGCTCACCCCATCACGGGGATTCGAACCGCCGACCTTCTGATCAGCAAGTCCTAGGCTCTGTGGTTTAACCCACAGCGCCACCCGCGTCCCCTACTGCAGTGTTAGAGAACGACAATTTTAAAACTCGGCCTTTTGGCTGATAAAACTGGTCCACCAAAATCCTGTCTCTCCACAGTGATTCTGTGAATTGACTCACTGAACTTGCTACTCCAGTTGATTCATTGTCAATAACACCCATCTGGAATTGTGTTATTTAGTGTGAATGTTTGAATTGTGTGACTGGCCTTTGCTTGGAGAGGAAGTCTGAGCTAGCCGCAATGTACTTCTCGGATCTCAGTCGAGGGAAAGGCAACGTGCTGTGCAAGTGTTTTCCCCCCACCTCCATGCCCTGTTCAAGCTTAGCACCTAATTTTTGAATGTTTTACCCAAGTCAAATTAGGTTTTCACAATAAGGATGCTTGAAAGATTTTTTAATTCCAATGTTCATTTCACAAGGCGGCAAATAATTTACATTGATATCGTGGACATGGTCCTTACCTTGTAAAATTCTTATTGTTCATCCTTGGGGGTGCAGGGAGTGAGAATGGCTCAGCAACCTCTGAAAGGCCCAAGTTCCTTGGCACATCCAGTTAAAAAATGAGGTGGTGCCCTAAAAGACCAATATCACAGATTACATACCCATCTTCTTACCAGGAGGTCCATTCTATGTGATGCAGGAATCAGCCCACCCTTTGGGATTCGTTCCCATTACATATCAGATAAGTGCTGTCTCTATTCTCTCTTTGGTGTTTGCTGAAGACCTCCTTTTTTCAGCAAGCCTTTCAAGTGGAGATTCTTATCTCAGCCTGTGTCTCTTTGGATTTGCAATTGTTTTATTGTTGAGTGTTTGGGGATGTTTCTGCTGATGGGAAGCCAATACATTTCCTTATATTGATGATAATTTTATTATTTACACCCCATCCATCTGGCAGGGTTTCCCCAGCCACTCTGGGCGGTTTACAGAATATATAAAACATAATAAAGCATCAAACATTAAAAACTTTCCAATACAGGGCTGCCTTCAGATATCTTCTAAAAGTCAGATAGTTTTTTATTTCCTTGACATCTGAAGAGAGGGTGTTCCACAGGGAGGGCACCACTACCGAGAAGGCCATAGTTCACAGTTAATGCATATGTTACTTTGAACCACCAGTGGGCACTGGTCATCTAGCAACCCAGCCAGCACTTGTTTGTAAGCCTCTATGTCTAAGTTAACTTCACCCTAAAGAGCTGAGACATGTTGCTGTTGTCTCCAGACAAGATGTCTGCTATTGCCCTCCCTTCTGTCTCCACTCACCACTCATCCTATAAATAGTTCCTGCATGCATAAAGCCTTTGAACTCCAGAAACTGTAAGTGCTTGTTCCAATCTAGTTCACCCAAGCTGCAAGGTCTGCTAACAGTTTCATGGGATGCCATTCATATAGCAGATGACCCTCTTCCTGAGCCTAAAGAACCACTGTCAGCCAGCGTAAGCTCGGCATACAGCACCTTCATATGTTCATCCCTCCGGGTTTGTTAGCACTTACGAATGCACTGTGTGGATGTTGACTGGAAAATCTGTTTGAGTCGTTCTTGCAGTATTACATCATCTTTACTTCATATTCCTTATGGCTATTTATATTCGTTTGAACATCCATTTTTAAGCATATGTCATTTGCTTGGCCCTGAGGACTGCCTATGGTTGGAATGCATTGGGCATTCTTAATAAAAAGACAAGCTACTGAGTTTTAGCACCAGGCTGAGGCCTGCCTCTCCCTCCATTCTTCCCATATCAGTGTCAACAGCTTAACACCTTTCCCCTCTTTTAGGCATTTCCCAAATGCCTATACCCTCCAGTCTCCAAGTGCAAAGTGGCTTCTGACAGATAGCTATTCATCGAAGGAGGTCCACAAGGCGTATGAAATGCAGCTGTGTCCCTACACTTCATTTCGCACAATTACGCCTTTGACAGCAGTGATAGAAGCCATGAAAGGATTAGTTGTGTGCTAACAGTATAAACTAAAATTACACCTTACCAATTTAGATGAATACTCCTGTTTATTTCTTAAAGCAGCAGCAACCTTCAAGACTTTGGTCAGAGAGCCCTTCAAACAGCAACTGTCAAAAAGTTCTCAAGAGCAATACTTTCTTAAATATACAGGCCCTTATTCAGAGATCCTTCCCTACTGCACCAGTCGTCCCATCTCCCCCCCCCCCCCCCGTTTTGGAACTTATTTTTTTGGGGGGGGATATTCAAGGAAAGGTCAGGGGACATTCAATGGCAGGGGTGTTGCTAGATTCTTAAAAGGTCCATGGCATAAATTTGCATACAATTTCCATATGCTAATTTGTTTTCTTGTAACTACACATTTAGGCCTTTGAGCAATTTAAGGTGGGAACACAACAAAGGAAAAGTACTGCAAATAAAGAATCCATCCCTTATGATTACACAGGCCCCAGGATACTGTGTATAGCTTTTCTCAGCTGAGTTGCATCTTTTTCCATAATAAACCCCGTTATCTCATGTGTTACTTGTTGTCTAAATTTCCAGAGGGGTAGCCAGAGTTAGGTGGTTGGAACAAAAACAGCAAAGAGTCTTATGACCCCTAAAAGGCAAAACTTTGATGTTATCATCCAAAGGCATTTCACAAAATTGAGTGTTATGGGCTACTCATTCTCATATAAGACAATCCTGTTTTTCCTGTTTGTTTAGGAGGTGGGAATATAAGTCAAAGGACACTAAAGAGGCAAATAGTTGAAATTCTACCTGCTTTTTAAATCTTTGGTAGTTAGGTAGTACATTTACTTAAATTTGCATGGATCTGTTTGGTTTTCTTTGGTTAGGAGGTGGTAGCACGGCTGAGGTTGTACCTCGTGGGGAAAGAAATCTAACTCATGGTTTGTTGAATGCTCATTATCCTTCACAGCACTTTAAGAAAAAGTTGTCTGTAGCTCTGTCCTTTGTCTCCTAAGTTGATCTCTTCACTCACAATGGTGAAGAGATAGTTCAAAGTAGTAGACATGGGCAGTTTTAGTAAATTATGCTAGTTCACTTGGGGGGCCAGAAACTTCTACTTTTCAACAGGTTAATATTATTATCAACATCATTATTATTACTACAATTTGTACACTGCCCTTCACCTGTGTGGTTCACAACAGCCTCCCCTGCGTGTATGAAGCTGGTAATTGGAAGAAATATGTATTTACTGCCTGTTAGCAGAAGAGCTAATGTGGTATAATAGTTGAAATGTTGGACTTCCGCAACATTCAACTCCCTGATCAGCTATGATGTTTGCTGGATGACCTGGCTTGCGTGACAAGATAAGCTAATGTGCCAATGTGCCAGCTCCCAGAGAGGAGTCTTGATGGCACACTAAGCCAAAGATTGGCTTAATGAGCTTTGAGATGCTCTCAAGATGTGGTGGTGTGTACTGGCATACTTATTTAAAGTAATTAGGAAGACGATTGAAGGTGATAACTCTATCAGTGGTTATTTATTAGCGACAATAGCAATGTCTGCTGTAGTAAGGTAAAGGGACCCCTGACCATTAGGTCCAGTTGTGGCCGACTCTGGGGTTGCGGCACTCATCTCGCTTTATTGGCCGAGGGAGCCGGCGTACAGCTTCCGGGTCATGTGGCCAGCATGACTAAGCCACTTCTGGCAAACCAGAGCAGCGCATGAAAACGCCGTTTACCTTCCCGCCGGAGCGGTACCTATTTATCTACTTGCACTTTGACGTGCTTTTGAACTGCGAGGTTGGCAGGAGCAGGGACCGAACAACGGGAGCTCACCCCGTTGCGGGGATTCAAACTGCCGACCTTCTGATCGGCAAGTCCTAGGCTCTGTGGTTTAACCCACAGCGCCATCCACATCCCTAACACAGTGTACATGGGAGCAAAAAAGACCAGGGAGCAGGACCATGAGGCAAGGTGAGGCGACTGCCTCAGGCGGTAGAATCCACAGGGGCAGCAGATTCAGCCTCCAAGGAATGCATTATCAACTGACAGGGTTTCGAGGGCTACAGAACATTCCTTTGAGGCCACATCTGCTCCCTTCTTGGCACTCCATCCCCCAAAAAGCTCCCTCTACAACGGCCTCTTGGCAAATAGGAGGCACTGCCCCCCACTGCCTGACAACCGTTGATTCCCACTTCAACCATTGGCTAAGGTAGATTTTGTCCTGTCTCTGCAATCCCGCAGGTTTTTGCAGTCCTGCTAAGCCGTAGTTTGGCTTACTGGCATCTCATCTGCAAACCAGATCGTTATATTGCAGCCTTATCTTAAACCAGATCATTATATTGCAGCCTTATCTTATTCAAACAGCTGTTAACAAGGATAACATTGTGGGGCTGCAGGTAGGAGGGAAGAGACTGTGCCCATGGCCTTGAGGTACTTGGAAAAAGTGTAGGATCAGAAAGTACTGAAAAAATAACACCTACTATAACATCTGAGCAGAAAGTTCCCAGTATGTCGGTAATTTTGCATTGCGAAAATTTAAACAGTGTTGTTCTACTCCTAGATAATTAGGAATCTCAACTGTCACGGTACAGTGGTACCTCAGGTTACATACGCTTCAGGTTACACACTTCGCTAACCCAGAAATAGTGCTTCAGGTTAAGAACTTTGCTTCAGGATAAGAACAGAAATTGTGCTCTGGCGGCGTGGTGGTAGCAGGAGGCCCCATTAGCTAAAGTGGTGCTTCAGGTTAAGAACAGCTTCAGGTTAAGAACGGATCTCCGGAACGAATTAAGTACTTAACTTGAGGTACTACTGTATATACTGGAAGCTCTGTTGCACAACATCTGTCTCCATGTGCATATATAGGACATAAACTTGTGTCCCACGACTATATCCCTCTACTTGAAAGTAAGGTACCTGGAAATCAATAGGGCTTACTTCCAGGTAAATAGGTACCGTGTAAATTGTTCATTTTACACTGCCCGGTAACATGCTCTCAATTTAAACTCTAGGAAGCTTTGCTAAACAGCTTAACACTGCATATTATTATTTTGCATAGATAGCGTCATCTGTATACATGAATGGAATGGCAAAGAAGAGATGGGTCTCTGTCCCAAAGACCTTACAATCACAATGTCAACAGTGGGGGCAACAGGGAAAGGAGAGGAGGAAAAGGAGAGGCCCGAGCAAAGGCGAGTGTTGCTTTTAGCTTAGTCCAAATCACACATGCTACCAGTCAGAGAGAGAAGAGAAAAACTTACAGGAAAGGTTATTCTGTCCGCCTCAATCTTTCTTTGCAGGGTCCTTCATCAAAAGGAATTCTCAGCAGGCAGTTTTGCACTTTCTTCTAATGTCCAAAGGCAGGGGGAACTCTGAGTGCTGAGGGACTCTGCCTCCTCCCACTGGCGATTGCATCATTCTACTCCTTTAGGTAACTTCCACGACTACCACCATCATCCCACCTCCTCCCCCTATTTATATTACAGCATTTCACATTATGCTTTCTGAATGAAATGACTTTTTCATTGAGGTTGCATGAACGCAGCATGCTAGATTTGCATTCAGCATAATGGATTGAGTTTCCTTTCCCAGACATGAGATCACAACTGAAGACTTTCCCAGCCACTCCTTAGTATTTTCTGCTGCTAACTTAATTCCACTTCCATTAAGGCGATTGGGCTGTAACTTTATCAAGGCTTCATTGTCTGTCGCAGAAGATAAGACTGTTCCGAGACAGGAAGCATTTGATGATGAGAATCTGCTACAGTGTTTATTACAGATGTTTAAAGGAAACCCACAGCTTCTGGGTTCTGCTTTATTGGGAAAGCAACAAATGTGGAAGCAAAGGTTGATATAATTTCAATCAATCATACTTAAAGGGCCCAGTATGTATAGTTAATGAACAAGTTTTGAGGTGAGGCTACTTTGTTCTTATCTGAATACAAACTGGAGAGTGCGCAAGCCTGGACAAAATTAGTTTCCATCAAAAGGTATAACAGAGTTTCAGTTGCATCCAGAATAAACCTCTGTGCATTTTCCAGCAGACTTTGTAGAGTACTACTACAGCAGACAGGGACGCAGGTGGCGCTGTGGGTTAAACCACAAAGCCTAAGACTTGCCGATCATAAGGTTGGCGGTTCGAATCCCCGTGACGGGGTGAGCTCCTGTTGTTCGGTCCCTGCTCCTGCCCACCTAGCAGTTCGAAAGCACGTCAAAGTGCAAGTAGATAAATAGGTACCACTCCAGCAGGAAGGTAAACGGCGTTTCCGTGCACTGCTCTGGTTCGCCAGAAGCAGCTTAGTCATGTTGGCCACACGACCTGGAAGCTGTACGCCGGCTCCCTCAGCCAATAAAGCGAGATGAGCGCCGCAACCCCAGAGTTATCACCTTCAATCGTCTTCCTAATTACTTTAAATAAGTATGCCAGTACACACCACCACATCTTGAGAGCATCTCAAAGCTCATCACCACCGTCCCTAAAACCATCTGCTTTGCTTTCAGGCATGATTGTATCTGTTGCTGACCATCCCAGACAAAACTCTTCAATTCTGATTATTTTGCTTATCGGCTTAAGGAGACTAACAGAAGAGATTGTAAAGGAAAAATAGAAATTATATGAACAAGATATGATGTGGAAACACCAAGATAAGACTGGATAGAATTATGAATTTTGTTTGGACTGATTGGGACTGATTTGGACATTAACGCAGTAATAAGAAGATGATCTGAATCCCCCTTTGGATCCTGAAGTATGGGTTCCCCCAACAAAATTTAAAAATTTGGCTTTGTAATTTGGAATTTATGTGATGTGATTTAATTTGATGTGATTGGCCAGTTAATAAAAATTATTTTAAAAAAACAAAACTCTTCAATTCTGTGAGCCTGGGCCACATCAGATGTGAAAGTAGAGGCAATACAAGTTCTCTATTTCACTGTGGTAAGTTTGTACAAATAAGGCACTTACTTACACTGGCCTGTTGGAATGAGAAGTCAGTCGAGTGTTCCTGGACTTCCTTGGTGACATTCCAGATCTTCCGTAATAAGCGTTTTAAATTACTTGAGTTGGCACTTAGCCTGGTGCAAAAGTAATTTCAATGCTGAAGCAAATATACATAATTCAGTGTTAGAAGTACATTGTGTCGGTCGCAGATATGATGGCATTCACCTGTGTGGAGCACTGAGAGGAAACATAAGCAGAGCTCTGGTGGAGCAGGTCAAAGGCCAGCTGATTGAGCATTTCTCTCCCTGCCACTGTTGAAACGAAACCGCCTCCTCTGAAATGCAAACCCCTTGCATTTAAAGGGAAGCGACTTGGTTTTGCATGTCTGTAATGATGTTTGGGCACTGATATGGGATCCTCACTGATATGGCACTGATATGAGGAGGAATTAAAGAACCTTTTATTGAGGGTGAAAGAGGAGAGCGCAAAATATGGTCTGAAACTCAACATCAAAAAAACAAAGATCGTGGCCACTGGGCCCATCACCTCCTGGCAAATAGAAGGGGAAGAAATGGAGGCAGTGAGAGATTTTACTTTCTTGGGCTCCATGATCACTGCAGATGGTGACAGCAGTCACAAAATTAAAAGACGCCTGCTTCTTGGGAGAAAAGCAATGACAAACCTAGACAGCATCTTAAAAAGCAGAGACATCACCTTGCCAACAAAGGTCCGTATAGTAAAAGCTATGGTTTTCCCGGTAGTGATGTATGGAAGTGAGAGCTGGAAGTGAGAAGGCCGACTGCCGAAGAATTGATGCTTTTGAATTAAGGTGTTGGAGGAGACTCTTGAGAGTCCCGTGGACTGCAAGAAGATCAAACCTATCCATTCTGAAGGAAACCAGCCCTGAGTGCTCACTGGAAGGACAGATCCTGAAACTGAGGCTCCAATACTTTGGCCACCTCATGAGAAGAGAAGACTCCCTGGAAAAGACCCTGATGTTGGGAAAGATGGAGGGCACAAGGAGAAGGGGATGACAGAGGACGAGATGGTTGGATAGTGTTCTCGAAGCTACGAGCATGAGTTTGACCAAACTGCGGGAGGCAGTGGAAGACAGGAGTGCCTGGCATGCTCTGGTCCATGGGGTCACGAAGAGTCGGACACGACTAAACGACTAAACAACAACAACATGGGATCCTCAGTAATCCAGGAAAGCCAGTGCTTGTGAGCCCAGGCAGGGCCGGCCCATCCGTGAGGCAAGATGAGGCAACCGTCTCAGGCGGCAGGATCCACTGGGGCAGCAGATCCCGATGCCAATATTTATTAGCCCTTGTTCTTGACGTAGATCTTCCCTCACCCCTCCTACCCTGGCATAGAGGGGGGTGCCATTTTGAGGTCTGCCTCAGGTGTCAGAATGTCTCGGGATGGCCCTGAGCCCAAGAGAGTAAACACATCTTGCATTCCAAATGCATTATTTGTTTGGTTCCCTTGTGCCACTTCACTCAGACCCCGGTCCTGCACTTTAATACATGATTGTACATACAGTCATACAACCTCGGGTTACAGACGCTTCAGGTTGCGTTTTTTCAGGTTATGGATGCGCCGAAACCCGGAAGTACCAGAAGGGGTTACTTCTGGGTTTCGGCGGTCGTGCATGCGCAGAAGCGCTAAATCACGCTTTGCTCATGCGCAGAAGTGCCAAATCGCAACCCGCATGTGCGCAGACGTGCCGCTGCAGGTTGTGAACGTTGTGGGTTGCGAACGTGCATCCCGCACAGATCACGTTCGCAACCTGAGCATCCACTGTGCTGGATTTGAAAGACACAGGTCTGTTGCCGTCAGCTGAACTTGTCTGACACCAGTCTGGCAGGTTTTGCATGGGGGCTGTATACATATGCGCAACTCAAGACGTGCATTTGGCAACATTTTCTAATTTAGTTCAGTTAGCCCTGCTGCGAAGCAAACATTCATGTTATCCTTCACTTCAGTATCCCCAGGCTTCGTACAACACACATGTCAATCAGCACACCAGTCTCTTAAAGTAATACAGTGGTACCTCAGGTTAAGTATTTAATTCGTTCCGGAGGTCCGTTCTTAACCTGAAACTGTTCTTAACCTGAAGCACCACTTTAGCTAATGGGGCCTCCTGCTGCCGCCACACCGCCGGAGCACGATTTCTGTTCTCATCCTGAAGCAAATTTCTTAACCTGAGGTACTATTTCTGGGTTAGCGGAATCTGTAACCTAAAGTGTCTGTAACCTGAAGCGTCTGTAACCTGAAGTACCACTGTAATAGAAATTACAAAAACAACAAAACCCAGACTCTTGCAGTATCTTAAAGACTAAATAAATGTATATGCTGCAACAGACTGACAGAGCTACTCCCCCTTCTCTCTCTCTCTCTTTTTTCAGGGTTTCCTAAACTTGGGTCTCCAGCTGGTTTCGGACTACAATTCCCATCATCCCTGACCACTGGTTCTGCTAGCTAGGGATGATGGGAGTTGTAGTCCAACAACAGCTGGTGACTCAAGTTTGGGAAAGCCTGATATATCACTTCCTTCAAGTTTGAATCAGGAGTTTTGAGGTACCTTAAAGACAAACAAATTTATGATAGAAGAAGCTTTTGTGGGCTAGAGAGATCACTAAATCAGATGCACGAAATGCAAGAAAAAATAAAATTAAAACCGCCTACTTGGTTGCCAATATCTCTCCTGATTAAAAAATCCTGTGTTTTTATGTTCCTTTCAAACTTCTACACTGCGCTTTCTTTTGAGAAATTAAGTCACCTTCAAAACATACCATTCTCTTTGTCCTTATAAATACTGCTATGCGCTCAAGGCTTTGGGGATATGGCAGACTGCCAAGGTGAAAGTAAATATATTTGGTATGGGAACTTGGCAGCCAAGAGCCCATTTCTAAAATATTCTTTCCCTAGCACAGGGTCTAGTACGGTCTTTTGATGCTTCAGAGTTTCCAGGTCTCTGAGATTTTGGTGGTCATATACCGGTACTCAGGGACTCTGAGTGCAGAAGTTAAAATCTTAGGGTGGAGAGTCAGAGGGTGTGCTTTTTGCTCTGCTCCTATCCCTGGCTTGTCCATCAGAATCCACTTTACCTCAAGGTCTGAATCTCAGGAGTCCTGGCAACTCGGTGGCATACAATATTTTACTATTTCATAATGTTTCACGGTGTTAACCGGCAAAAATACAGCACATCAGATGCCTCCAGTAATCTGGATGCTGGAAGATTGATGGAAAGGTGACCAATGTGAATTCCTGTCCAGGAATAGCTGTCATAACACTTTAAATAGACATGGCTTCCCCAAAAGTACCCTGGGAACTGTAGTTTGTTAATGGTGCCGAGAGTTTTAGGAGACCCCTTTTACCCCTCACCAAGTACAGTTCCCAGACTTCCCTGGGAAGATGGTTAAACCACTCTTGAGAATTGTAGCTTTCTGAAGGGAATAGGGGTCTCTCGGCACATTTAACAAACTACAGTGCTCAGAATTCTTTGAGGGGAAGTCACAACTGTTTGAAGTGGCATATAAAGGTAAAAGGTAAAGGGACTCCTGAACATTTAAGTCCAGTCGTGACCGACTCTGGGACCGACACCCCTGCCAGTCTGGGAGGCTCCCTAAAGGTAAAGGTAAAGGTACCCCTGACCATTAGGTCCAGTCGGGGACGACTCTGGTGTTGCGGCACTCATCTCACTTTATTGGCCGAGGGAGCCGGCGTACAGCTTCCGGGTCATGTGGCCAGCATGACTAAGCCGCTTCTGGCGAACCAGAGCAGCGCACGGAAACGCCGTTTACCTTCCCGCCAGAGCGGTACCTATTTATCTACTTGCACTTTGACGTGCTTTCGAACTGCTAGGTGGGCAGGAGCTGGGACCGAGCAACGGGAGCTCACCCCGTCGCAGAGATTCGAACCGCCGACCTTCTGATCAGCAAGTCCTAGGCTCTGTGGTTTAACCCACAGCGCCACCCGCGTCCCATAAAGGTAAAAGGTAAAGGGACCCCTGACCATTAGGTCCAGTCGGGGACGACTCTAGTGTTGCGGCACTCATCTCACTTTATTGGCCGAGGGAGCAGGCGTACAGCTTCCGGGTCATGTGGCCAGCATGACTAAGCCGCTTCTGGCGAACCAGAGCAGTGCACGGAAACGCCGTTTACCTTCCCGCCAGAGCGGTACCTATTTATCTACTTGCACTTTGATGTGCTTTCGAACTGCTAGGTGGGCAGGAGCAGGGACTGAACAACGGGAGCTCACCCCATTGCAGAGATTCGAACCGCCGACCTTCTGATCGGCAAGTCCTAGGCTCTGTGGTTTAACCCACAGCGCCACCCGCGTCCCATAAAGGTAAAAGGTAAAGGGACCCCTGACCATTAGGTCCAGTCGGGGACGACTCTGGTGTTGCGGCACTCATCTCACTTTATTGGCCGAGGGAGCAGGCGTACAGCTTCCGGGTCATGTGGCCAGCATGACTAAGCCGCTTCTGGCGAACCAGAGCAGTGCACGGAAACGCCATTTACCTTCCCGCCAGAGCGGTACCTATTTATCTACTTGCACTTTGATGTGCTTTCGAACTGCTAGGTGGGCAGGAGCAGGGACTGAACAACGGGAGCTCACCCCATTGCAGAGATTCGAACCGCCGACCTTCTGATCGGCAAGTCCTAGGCTCTGTGGTTTAACCCACAGCGCCACCCGCGTCCCATAAAGGTAAAAGGTAAAGGGACCCCTGACCATTAGGTCCAGTCGTGACCGACTCTGGGATATCCTGTACTGCTTTAAATGTAAAGTGCCGATGGGCCCTTAGGGTACTGGTGGCTGATCCTACAAACTAACCTACAAGCTTTAGCAAGCCCCAGATTGCCTGAAGCCAATTGGATCAAGTGTTTTCTCTGGGGTCATGCTCTGGTAAATGTTTGCAGTTGTCCTAGGGAACTGAAGCAATCTTTAAAACACAGGTAATTATGTACGCTGCAAAGACAGCAGCAAGTTTGAGGGAGGGGATTGGTCCCCCCCCAATCTGCCTATAACAGACGCCGGAGGTCATGAAAGAGGTCTCCCCCTCGACCTCTTTACCTCTTCTGGGAACAATTTGTGCAACCAGGTATGAGAACAACCTGATAAGATACAGGTAAGACTGCCTCTTTTCTACTTAAATGGGAAAACAACCACGAGTAATAAAAATGGGATTTTCAGACTGGGATTTTTGACAAGCGATAATACTTTAGAGGTGCATCTTGTGGTAGTTTAAGGATTGCAGCATCATGCCATGGTGGATAAATATATGGATGGGTTTTTTGTTTTGTTTAATTCAGAACACTTAACATTGAAACTGTATTTGTTTTCTTGTTTGGATAGTGTAGTTTCTCTTAAAAAAACTAGTTACTATTTAATAATGATGATGATAATAATTCATAATAATAATAATAAATTTATAACTTATACCCTGCCCATCCCCTGCCAGTCTGGGAGGCTCCCTAAAGGTAAAGGTAAAGGGACCCCTGACCATTAGGTCCAGCCGGAGACAACTCATCTCGCTTTATTGGCCGAGGTACTATTTCTGGGTTAGCGGAGTCTGTAACCTGAAGTGTCTGTAACCTGAAGCATCTGTAACCTGAGGTACCACTGTATACAGTGTTTCTCTTCTTCAAGTCTCTTTCGCACTTGTCTTTGGGTCTGCAGTGCTTGGGCATCTCTGAACTGCAGTCTTGTGCCCCTGCACTCACAACGCCTCCCCCACTTAAATTTCCATTGATTCTATTCAGCTTCATCCCAGATTTGTTATGAGCCACAGTGGCGTAGCGTGGGTTGTCAGCACCCGGGGCAAGGCAAGTAATTTGCGCCCCCTAACCCGTGGATTTGCGCCCCCTAACCCTAACCCCCAGATGTTGCGCCCGGTGCGGCCGGCCCCCCCTGCACCCCCCACGCTACGCCACTGATGAGCCAGACTCTTGGCTCCCATTGGCTCCTGTTGGATTATAAGCACCAACTGTCTGGTTCCATCCCGGTTCAACTGGAGCCAGTTTCTTTTGCACAAGCCCAGGTTGTCCCAAACTGTTCCTCAGTGTGCCTAACAAATGGAAACACCATCATCCCATCCACGCATAGAGACTACAAAGCTGAGCCTGTCTACCTGGCCCCATACAGGGAATCAATAACATTTCAGAGAACGCTATCTTGGAGGTCCTGGCTTTTAACATCCTACCTAAAGGTAAAGTCGTGGTGGACTCTGGGGTTGCGGCGCTCATCTCGCTTTATTGGCCGAGGGAGCCAGCATACAGCTTCCGAATCATGTGGCCAGCATGACTAAGCCGCTTCTGGCAAACCAGAGCAGCGCACGGAAACGCCGTTTACCTTCCCACTGGAGCGGTACCTATTTATCTACTTGCACTTTGACGTTCTTTTGAACTGCTAGGTTGGCAGGAGCAGGGACCAAGCAACGGGAGCTCACCCCGTCATGGGGATTCAAACCACTGACCTTCTGATCAGCAAGTCCTAGGCTCTGTGGTTTAACCCACAGCGCCACCCACGTCCGAAGATCCTACCTAGCAACCTACAATTTATTTCCCGGACAAAGATTGCTTCCATGATTAACAGTACTAGAAAAGCCAGATGCTCCATCTAATTTTCTTTATATATTGTGCTGTCGTTTTTCTCTGACAGCATGTAACAAAATATGATCGAATTACAGCAGTAAGTGCAGTCAACTGATTGAAGATAGGTGGGTTGGGGGGAGAATACAACTGCTCATTTAAGTGACTTTGTCCTGTGCTTCTAGTCTGGCACTAATGTCTGCTATCTACTCACCATAAATTTAAAACACATTCTCTGCCCCCCAATAATCCTGGGAACTGTTGTTTGTTAAGGATGCTGGGAATTGTAGTTCTGCGAAGAGTGAACTACAGCTCCCATAATTATGACTTTTGAGGGGCATGTGCTTCAAATGTATGCTGTGTGTGCATTAATATCCAGTTAATAATATGGGAAGCTGCCATGTTTCCACACTAATTTTTTACTCTTGTTCTTTTGGGGTGAGATTCAATCACATTCTGGGAAATTCAGGTTGCAGGATTAAGTTCATTTGGTTCTCTTGCACAATAAACCCACTTCTCCCCTGTTATGTACTGAGTTGAATAGGATCCAAACTGCAGCAGTCTGATTGGTCCTAGAACAATAGGATCCAAAAGGCAGCAGTCTGATTGGTCCTAGAACAATGCAGCAGTATGATTGGTTGGCAGGAACCACCCAATCATGCTCCAGATAGAAGTGAATCCACAACTTGATTGGCTTACAGTAGAATTCCGGAATTAGCCAATCATGTGCAGCCCATTGTGTAAATAATGTATATAAAGCAGATACTTTGAGGGGACATTCATTCATTCATTCCTCCTCACCACTATGAGCTGAATAAAGAGCATGAAATCACTTTGCGACTCTGAGTATATTTCATCCCCCCAACCGGACTTTTTGCTATAAGGAAGGTGGCAGCAAAATGTACTGGAAAGTATGGGAAAACAATTGCTTGACACAGAAATCAAAACGAATGCTCAATAAATAGCAGTTGTTGTCTAACCTCCCTGAAAACTTTGTGCAAATAAATCAGGATAATTGATCAATAAGCAGAAGTCCATTCCAAAACCAAAGCGTTCCAAAACCGAGGCGCGC
Organism: Podarcis filfolensis; assembly: GCF_964270895.1. Lineage (NCBI taxonomy): Eukaryota > Metazoa > Chordata > Lepidosauria > Squamata > Lacertidae > Podarcis > Podarcis filfolensis. Next base: position 45,620,528 of record NC_139615.1, read on the forward strand.
TTTCCCATAGAAAATAATGTAAAATGGATTAATCCGTTCCAGACTTTTCAAAACAACCCCTAAAACAGCAATTTAACATGAATTTTACTATCCAATGAGACCATTGATCCATAAAATGAAAGCAATAAACAATGTACTGCAGCCACACAATGAATCAATCAGTAGCTGAACTGGGTTCCACACAGTCACAAAAACGAAACAAAAAAGCCACAAAAACGCAAAATAGATAGCAAAAACAGACAGACCTCAGCATAACACTCAAATTGGAAGCGTAACACTCAAAATGGAGCATGTTCAGCTTCCGGAAAATGTTCGCAAACCAGAAAACTTACTTCCGGGTTTGCAGTGTTTGGGTTCCAAGTTGTTTGAGTACCAAGGCATTTGAGAACCAAGGTACCACTGTATTGCTTTTTGGAGTGGCACAGCTTTGGGTTTTGGGTTTCATATAGATTGCACTAGAGCACTGCAAGATCACACAGAAGCCTCACTTACCAGAGTCTTTGGAAGATCACATAAGATGCCCCTTAGATTCAGCCATCTGAGGCAGCTTCTTCAGTCTGCCTCTTGAACGGGCCAGCCCTTGTTTAACTGATAGGGGACTTCAAGATGTAATTTGGTCTACACTAGTCTTCAAAAGCCATGGTTTGGCTTAGCTTTACATCCCAAACTGGACCTGAAGTTAATTCCCCCAGTCAAACCGTGAGTGGCAATCTCACAGAGCGAATTAAACAGGGGCGACCAGTTTCAGATCTAATGTTAAACGAAATCATGGCTTGGTTTACTTCACAGCAGAGGGATTGGAGGATCTTCTCTCCTGGAGCCCTGAGTCATTATATTTGCAAATCTCTATTCTGTAAGTAATAACCAGGGCTGGCCCAAGACATTTTGGTTCCTGAGGTGAACCGCAAAATGGCACCTCCCTCCTCACCAGGGGAGAAGGACTGAGTGAAGATTTACATTGGGAACAAGTGGGGATTGGGATCTGGTGCCTCTGTGGATCCTGTCACCTGAGGCAGTTGCCTCATCACCCATGAGGCTAGCCCTGGTAATAACTATTAAATAAGAAATGCACAGGCGCGGGTGGCGCTGTGGGTTAAACCACAGAGCCTAGGACTTGCCGATCAGAAGGTCGGCGGTTCGAATCCCCGCGACGGGGTGAGCTCCCGTTGCTCGGTCCCTGCTCCTGCCAACCTAGCAGTTCAAAAGCACATCAAAGTGCAAGTAGATAAATAGGTACCACTCCAGCGGGAAGGTAAACGCCGTTTCCGTGTGCTGCTCTGGTTTGCCAGAAGTGGCTTAGTCATGCTGGCCACATGACCCGGAAGCTGTACGCCGGCTACCTCAGCCAATAAAGCGAGATGAGCGCCACAACCCAAGAGTCGGCCATGACTGGACCTAATGGTCAGGGGTCCCTTTACCTTTACCTTAAGCAATGCACAAGGTCTGCTTTGAAACAAAATAAGTTCATACACTACTGGAAAATCCCCACAAGGTGCAATACTTTACATTATGCTTGTCTATCTTCTTTGACATCCTAGATTTGCTAACTCATACACAAAATCCATTTGCCACTGCCATGCTGAAGGGGATCTGTCTTCTCAACAGATTATTATTTTTAAGCAATTTCATATAATTTCATTGTTATAATTGATAAATATCTGGGGGTTTTGGTGCAACCATCCTAAACACACAAACTAGATAGGGACTAAGCCTTATTAAACACTCAAGTTTGCTGCAAGTAAGATGTTGAAATCCATAGTGTTGGCGTTTTTCCCCATGCATTTAATTTTAATTGGCTTGCAGAAATGGCAACGAACAACATTGTAAATGCAGCCCAGTTGTGAACAGTCATGTCTTTTCAAGATATGCTTTCTAGTATGAGAGAAGAGAACAAGGAACTTACCTCTGTCACAGATTAGAGAAAGGAGTATTTTCTTAGGCTGCTTTTCCTTTAAAAAGTGCACTGCTGTTTTGATCAATTAAAAAATTTTAAAAAGCCAAAGCATTTCAGATAAATGTCTACTATGCCATGCAAATACAGGTTACAAGGAAATTCCTAGACAGGTAAGGAATTCAAAAGTATACATCTTCCAAAACTGACTGTCCTAAAATTCTTTGTTACTTACAAAATTGTAAGCAAGTATCCTACATGTACCCTTCCATGCTGCTGGGCGTTGCTGTCTTCCGTGAGGTGCAAGATGTAACTTTGTTCCAACTTTCAAAATGAGGATAATTTATTATCTTGCATAAGACACACTGGAGATCACGGAAGACTTCTTTAAAATGCAAAGATTTTTTGAAAACCGACACTTAAGGTTCACCAGCTTTTTAATTCTTGAGCATTGCTAAGTTGCCACCGAGTTGTAAACACCCTTTGCTAGGGCAGCGCTTGACTGTCAAATGGTCAGGAGTTCAGCCGCGGATCTGCAATGAGAGCCTTGTGTTCCTTTCCAGTTTCCTGACAGAAAACAGGAAGGTGAGTGTGTGTTGGCAGGCGAGGAAGAGAACCCAGCCTCATGGAATGAACTGGTCAAGAAGATATCCTCACATAAACTTGCATCTGAAGAGAAAAAAAATCACAAACCCAAATTGTCCAGGCAGGTTTAAGAGGAAATGGGGGCAGGGGGTGGACACACACACACACACACAGGTTTCTGTTGCGTCAAAGAGCCTAGTGTGCAAATCAGAACAGGGAATGGAGTTGTTAAACTGGCCAACCCTGGCTGAAGACAGCTTTTCAATATGCTCTTGGCATCGTCTATTTTCCGCTGGCTGGAGGCTGGCTTTGCTCTCTCCCCTGCTCCCTCCCCCCTTATCCTTTAAAAAAAAAAAAGATGATCTCTGTAGAATTCCCACATGGACACTACTTGCTAGATGAACAATTGTCTGAGATATAGGGAGGAAGGTCCCCCCCATGCAGGAAACTGAAGAGGGGAAATGCAGCTCATACTTCCTGGCAGATTAATAATTCCACAGTCCACTCAATAATATCAGGCTGAGATTGAATCCTGATAAGACAGGGGCAGTTTCCGGCCTCTGTCTCTGCAATGATCCTGTAGAAATCTGGTACATCATCACCATGCTACAGATGTAGAGGGCTGATGAGAAATTGCCTAGGGCCACCTGCGTTCTCTTGCACTAACATTTCATGAAAATAGGGACTTATTCAATGTGCTGGCTGAGGCCGGAGAGAGTTACAAATCCAAAATATCTGGGAAGCGCTGGAATGGAGAAGGGCACCACGACACTCAGGGCCAGCTCAATACATTTTGCTGCCTGAGGCGAAGGACAAGGTGCTGCCCTCTCCTAAGGCACATACAGAAACCAACCGGACCAGTACTTGCTTACTCCAATACTCGCGAAAGGGCAGTGTCTTCTACTGGAGGGCAGGCGGCTAGCATAGAGGAACACGACAGACCACATGGCACTCATAGCGCTGTCCATAACCTGCCCTTCAGCATCTGCTGCCTGAGGCAGGTGCCTCATCAAAGGGCTGGCCCTGTTAGTACTGACAGTACGAACTGTTTTACATTGGAACAGTCTCCCTCAGGGGGTTGTCTACTCTCCTTCCTTGGAGGTTTTTGAGCAGAGGTGGGATGGCTATCTGTCATGGATGCTTTAGCTGAGATTCCTGCATTGCAGGAGGGCCGGACTAGAAGACCCTCAAGGTCCCTAAGATTCTCTGACTCTTTGTTGCAGTTGAGGGTCCTGCCACTTAAACCTCTGAGCTTTAGATTACTTGTATTATTTAATAATCACCTTAAGATAAAGGTAAAGGTACCCCTGAGAGTTGTCCAGTCATGGATGACTCTGGCATTGCTCATCTTGCTTTACCGGCCAAGGGAGCCAATGTTTGTCCACACACAGCTTCCAGTTCATGTGGCCAGAATGACTAAGCTGCTTCTGACAAACCAGAGTAGTGCGCGGAAATGCTGTTTACCTTCCCGCTGGAGTGGTACCTATTTATCTACTTGCACTTTGACGTGCTTTCAAACTGCTAGGCTGGCAGAAGCTGGGACTGAGCAACGGGAGCTCACCCCGTCACGGGGATTCGAACCGCCGACCTTCTGATTGACAAGCCCTAGGCTCAGTGGTCTAGACCACAGCGCCACCCGCCTTAGGAATCCCTGAAAGAGAGATTGAGAGGTCTTTAACTGCCTTTGAGAAACTTAAAAAAAGTACTATGTTTGATAAATCTGGCTTTATGCAGAGATAAATGATATCCTGAGTCATTAGGTCGAAACTGGCTAAACACATGCACGCACATGCTTACAGACCTGAGACAGACCGAAAGATCCACAATATCATTCTTACAGAGCACAGGCAGGAGAAAAAACAAATAGGTGGAAGCGTTTTTCCCCACAGCTGACACAAACAAGTTTCCACTGTGATGACTGGGCTAAGATTATGGCCGGGTGCACAGTCCAAAGAGGGAGTCTAAATAGGGAGCCATCTTTTATATGATGGTGATACTTAACATCTGCAGACACAGAATATGCAAAGGCTCATATAACAGATCCCCCCCATTAGCATGAAATGCCCCCCCCAAAAAACTCTTGTTTTAAAATACAAAGAAAGGCAAGTATGAAATGCCACCTGTTTGGATCTTCCATAGAGAGACCAGAAATATTTCTTGTTGAAAAACAGCTCAAGGCTGCAAATCTGATGGCTGAGCTAGAAATCTCATGCATCTTCATTAACAGCCCTCGTCAGAACCAAATGCATAAGGATAAAGACAGCAAGTCAGAAAAACAAAGCTTCTGTAACCACAAATAGCTTGACCAGCCATAACATGCTCAGGTTCTTTTAGAGTGCTGAATTGAATTAACTAACTTCAGTAGATAAGATTTTTTTTTAATTGGTTTTAATTCATTTTGTAACAACGTACATTAAAACAAAAAAAAGAGACATACATAACACATACACACAAAAAAGAATACATAAAAAAATAAAAGGAAAAAATAATAATAAAAAGGACAAAAGAAAAAAAGAAAAATCTCCTAACATAAGACAACAACAAATTGACTACATTAACTACATAACACACCACACTAACACACATCAGTAGATAAGATTTTGAAGTACGCCCTCCTTCCATCTTTTTAGGTTGTTTCAAACTGTTTTTAGACGTTTTAATTGTATTCCTGTTGAAATGTTTTCCTGGGCTCCTTTGGAGGAAGGTGCAGGGTTATAAATTAATAAATCAATTATTCTTATTACTAATTAAAAACTGCAGCTGCATAGAACCTTGTCAACATGAATGGGTAGCGGTTATGGAATGAATGAGGGTAAATAACCAGAAGCTTCAGCCAGACAAGAGGGAAGCATAGCTGTCAACGTTTCCCTTTTTTAAAGGGAAATTCTATTATTCCGAATAGGATTCCTTGCAAGAAAAGGGAAAAGTTGACAGCTATGGATGGAAGTGCTATTAGCTGGGAGTTTTACTGATCTAGAGGGATGCGGGTGGGGCTGTGGGTTAAACCACAGAGCCTAGGACTTGCCGATCAGAAGGTCGGTGGTTCGAATCCCCGTGACGGGGTGAGCGCCCGTTGCTCAGTCCCTGCTCCTGCCCACCTAGCAGTTTGAAAGCATGTCAAAGTGCAAGTAGATAAATAGGTACCGCTCCAGCGGGAAGGTAAACAGCGTTTCCGTGCGCTGCTCTGGTTCGCCAGAAGCGGCTTAGTCATGCTGGCCACATGACCCAGAAGCTGTACGCCGGCTCCCTCGGCCAATAAAGCGAGATGAGCGCCGCAACCCCAGAGTCGGTCAAGACTGGACCTAATGGTCAGGGGTCCCTTTACCTTTACTATGGAGAGACTGAGTGCGTGAACACATTTACTCCAACTCCAGGGTGCTCCCGCTGCTAATATTTGAAGTAGATTACATTCTTTCCCAGAAGAAAAGCAGAGTGAACGCTCAATGGACAAGTTGCCTGGAAGTGACCATAGTAAATCTCATGCAACTGAATCCTATGCTTGAGAATAAAGTTCCAATGAGGTCAAGGAAGTGTAGATTGCACCCTCTATTTTTATCATAGGGCCAATCCACACTTGCTGGTAAAAGCCTGACCTAAACAAACACACACACACACACTCACTTTAAAGAGAAGTCATTTGGTTCCCCTCCCTCAGTTGAATGTGTGGATTCTACATCTTACTGAAATGTGGGTGAGTCATGATTTTGGAGAGGCAATGTGAATGTGTGTGGGGGGGTGTTATTATTTTGTTATTATGTTTTGCATTTTTGTGCTTTTATACTGTGAACTGCCCTGTGATCCTCAGACGAAGGGTGGTATAAAAACAACAACAACAGCTAGTGCTTTATTGCAGAAGTTTATTGCACTGCAAATTTGGATTTGCACTGCCTCCAAAAAAACCTCCACCACAAAATCCATCACAGGTCTCAGTGCAGGTTAAACTTCTTAAATTGTGCCCCCCCACTAGACAAGACATAACACTCCAACTGAGTTGCATGCAGTTGCTTTTACATTCCCCAAATAATATCTTTAATAATATCTTTAATAATAATAATAATAATAATAATAATAATAATAATAATAATAATAATTTATTACTTATACCCTGCCCATCTGGCTGGGTTTCCCCAGCCACTCTGGGCAGCTTCCAACCAAACATTAAAAACACAATACATCATTAAACATTAAAATCTTCCCTAAACAAGGCTGCCTTCAGGTGTCTTCTAAAAGTCAGACAGTTGATTATTTCCTTGACATCTGATGGGAGGGCGTTCCACAGGGCAGGTGCCACCACCGAGAAGGCCCTCTGCCTGGTTCCCTGTAACTTGGCTTCTCGCAGTGAGGGAACCGCCAGAAGGTCCTCGGCGCTGGCCCACTTAATGACAGCACCAGAGCCTTGGCAGCGGATTCATAGCTGTCAACTTTTCCCTTTTCTTGCGAGGAATCCTATTCGGAATAAGAGAATTTCCCTTAAAGAAAGGAAAACGTTGACGGCTATGAGCGGATTGCAGACGTGGGCATTTCGACAGAGGCTGGATGGCTACCAGGGATGCTGCAGTGATTTCATTTCCTCCTTCAGTCTTCGGGATGGAACATGATACAGCCGCCCCCACCCAGCTATGCTAAAAACTTTTTAAATTTCCCGTTGCTTCCTATGGGGAGAAGTCACCTTGTAGGGTGGGTGGAAAGGGGTCAGAAAGCAACCCGGAAGTCCTGCCTCAAGTAAATTGTATTGTCAGTCTACAACTTTCATAAGTCTATGATGACACTAGAAACACGGGGGGTGGCGGTGGTGGGAAACCATGGTAACTGCGGCGCAGGCGCAAAACGCCTCCTTACGTCACCGGCCCTAGAAAGATGGCGTCGCGAGGCTCGTCTGCGCATGTGCGGGTCGTGAGGGAGCGCGACTCCCGGCAACGGCCAAGATGTCGGCGCAGGGGGACTGCGAGTTCCTGGTGAAGCGGGCGCGGGAGCTGGTCCAGGGGGACCTGTGGGCGGCTAAGGCCTGGCTTATCACCGCGCGGAGCCTCTACCCCGCCGACTTCAACATCCAGGTCGGTGAGGGCGCGCCGGGCTCCGTGCGGCCTCCCCTTAACGGCTCCTTTTTCCCACAATGCTTTGCGCGCCGCGAGCCCCGTCCTCCCTTTTTTTCGCTGCTGTTCTGCGGTCTCAGCACCATAGAGATAGGAACGCTTAGCACGCCCGGTTCCTTTACCTATTTGGGGGCAGCGCTTCCGACTTACCATGTTTTCTTTTCCCTACTTTTTTTAATTTTGCCTGCTTGTTTAAAGAGCTGAAAAGATGGGAAAGCTGCTCTTGGGAGGCGGTGGAGAAATCCAGGCTTCTGCCATACGAGTCGTTGGGTAGCAAGAGCGCCCACCCTCAATAGCAGAAGCCAATAGCAGTTATCGTGCCTGGGGGCGGTTGGAGGATGGATGGCGGCTAATGGATTGAGGTTGAATCCTGACAAGACAGAAGTACTGTTTTTGGGGGACAGGGGGTGGTCAGGTGTGGAGGACTCCCTGGTCCTGAATGGGGTAACTGTGCCCCCGAAGGACCAGGTGCGCAGCCTGGGAGTCATTTTGGACTCACAGCTGTCCATGGAGGCGCAGGTCAATTCTGTGTCCAGGGCAGCTGTCTATCAGCTCCATCTGGTACGCAGGCTGAGACCCTACCTGCCCGCGGACTGTCTTGCCAGAGTGGTGCATGCTCTGGTTATCTCCCGCTTGGACTACTGCAATGCACTCTATGTGGGGCTACCTTTGAAGGTGACCCGGAAACTACAGCTAATCCAGAATGCAGCAGCTAGACTGGTGACTGGGAGCGGCCGCCGAGACCACATAACACCGGTCTTAAAAGACCTACATTGGCTCCCAGTACGTTTCCGTGCACAATTCAAAGTGTTGGTGCTGACCTTTAAAGCCCTAAATGGCCTCGGCCCAGTATACCTGAAGGAGCGTCTCCACCCCCATTGTTCTGCCCGGACACTGAGGTCCAGCGCTGAGGGCCTTCTGGCGGTTCCCTCCTTGCGAGAAGCAAAGCTACAGGGAACCAGGCAGAGGGTCTTCTTGGTGGTGGCACCCGCCCTGTGGAACGCCCTCCCATCAGATGTCAAAGAGATAAACAACTACCTGACATTCAGAAGACATCTTAAGGCAGCCCTGTTCAGGGACGTTTTTAATGTGTGACACCTTAGTGTATTTTTGGTCTTTGTGGAAGCCGCCCAGAGTGGCCGGAGAACAAATAATAAATTATTATTATTATTATTATTTGAATTTGTTCACTGCTTTATTCTGCCCTGGGCAGCCCAGCGTGGCTCACAGCCAAGCAACCTCCCCCCTCCCCCGCCACGTAGATACCTTAAAACCATGGGTTGGGGAAGAAATACATTAGAATAATTATTTAATAATAATAATTTATTATTTGTACCCCGCCCATCTGGCTGGGTTTCCCCAGCCACTCTGGGCGGCTTCCAACAAAGATTAAAAATACATTAAAAATACATTAGAAACACCCCAGTCTCTTCTAAAAGGCCATAGATTGTTTTAACTAGCCAAAGGGCTGTCTTTGTTTTAAGGCTTTCATCAGGTAAAGGTTTTTGACGGATTGGAATGCTTGTTTGCTTCTTTGTGTTTTCGTTGATCCTAATATACTAAGGTTACCAGATTTTTTTCAGTGAATCCGGGGACACTTTTCAACTTCCTACTAAATAGACGGATTTTGTCAGGGGACTGATTTGTAAATCTGGAAACGTCTGGTAACCTTATTAAATATACCCCGCTGCAAAAGTGTAGAAAGCAGTACAGTACTATAACAGGATATTCAGATACCTCAAGTGAACTCATTTGGTTTAAGTGCCCATTGCTCTAAATTGCCTGAAATTATCACACTGCAATGTTGAGAACAGGCAGCGGTGTAAACATGCTCCAAACAAAGCACACTTCACATTTTGGTAAAGATAGATTTAGATGCAATACTCCCATCAACTTACGTTTCAACCCCTACTCTCCAATCTGGACTACAGTCTCCATTAAATGCACAGGCACTTTGTTTTCATACCTCTCAGAGTTCTATTTTTTTTTTATAAGATTTTTATTAAAGTTTTACAAAAAAGAAAAGTAGAGATTCACAGAATAAAAAAACCATAAATTACAGAAAAAAGAAACACACAAAAGAAAAAAATACAGAAAGAAAAACACAACTAATTAAGAAAAATTAAATTTAAACAAAGAAAAAATAAAACCATTCCATTTTTCCAATAACCTCAATTTCATATGCTTATGTTCTTGACCTCCTCGCACCTTCCCCTTTTTGTATTCCCATTCAAATATTTAATTCAGCAAATTCTTACCCTTTATCAAATGTTTAAACTTTGTACCATAACATATACTATATCCATATTTTTCAACCAATTATCAATACCTTTTTTGCATAATCTTAATAACTTTTATCACTAATTACCACTTATTACCCATCCAAGCACAATTTTAACACTCATTAATTTTATAATATTTCTGAAGATAGTCTTTGAATTTCTTCCAGTCTTCTTCCACCAACTCTTCTCCCAGGTCTCGGAGTTCTAAATGGAGATCCCGAACAAATAGGAAAAAGTTTTTTTTCTGCCTGTGTCTTCCTTTTAAAAAACACATGTGTGTGTGAGAGAGAGAGTGCATGTGCATGCATGTTTCTGCCCTCATTATTTGCTGTGGTAAGGTAGAAAGATGTGATTTTGAGAAATTTGATGGAAGGTATTCTGTATGGCTCATCTTCTGCCCTTGTTTTTTCAGTATGAGATGTACACTATTGAACGGAATGCAGAACGTACAACATCAGCAGGCAGATTGCTATATGACATGTAAGATGCTTTCCATTTTTTTCCAATTGAGGACTGAAAAAATTGTCTGTAAACCACTCTACTTAAAATTGTACTGCTTTATGGCAGTGTTTCTCAAAGCTGGGTCTCCAACTCACATCAATCCCTGACCACTGGTCCTGCTAGCTAGGGATGGTGGGAATTGTAGTCCAACAGCATCTGGGGAGCCAAGTTTGAGAAACACCAGTTATAAGGCATGATAGGAAAAGTTACAGAAAATAAACAACCTCAGTTGGGGGTTGATAAAATTATGTATGGTGTGACTGAAGTAGATAGATGCTCTTAATCTATACTGGAACTTGTGGTCACCCAGTGAAACTGATCAGGATGGGCAAAAAAGAGTACTTGTTCACATAAAATCTGCTGCCCCAGTAAGTGGTGGTAGGTATAAAAAGGTTTAGATATAGTCATAGAAGCGCATAGGTCTATAGCTACAGTAGCTAAAAAGAACCTCTAGCTTCAAAGCTAGTGTACCACATTCGAGGGCAAGCAGTTATGCCGGGATATTACCTTGTCTTTGGTCTTCCTGGAAGCATTTAGCTGGCAGTTGTTAGATTCAGAAAAGAGGAGACCTGCATTAGTTCCTAGAGGAAACAAGAAACATTTTCATTTTAAGTAGTGTGGCTTTCCTAGTAAAATTTCTGTTCTTGATTGATTACAAATATAAACAATTCCAGACTTTTTTCAATTCTTTATTTCAGGTTTGTTAATTTCCCAGACCAGCCAGTGGTGTGGCGGGAGATTAGTGTAATTACAGCTGCCTTAAGGAACGATTCGCAGGACAAGCAAACTCAGTTTTTAAGAGGTATGCCTTTCTTCCACCGAATCCCTTGCAAAACAGTTGACTTGATGATGATGATCAGTGCTGCAATGCATCTGAAGGCTTTTCTCCAATTTCTCCCAGCCAACAAATTACTGTATTTTTTGCTCTACAAGACTTACTTTTTCCCTCCCAAAAAAGTAAGGGGAAATGTGTGTGCGTCTTATGGAGCGAATGCAGGCTGCGCAGCTATCCCTCTTGCTGTTTTGGCTTCTGGGATTCAGAATATTTTTTTCCTTGTTTTTCTCCTCCAAAAACTAGGTGCGTCTTGTGGTCTGGTGCGTCTTACAGAGCGAAAAATACGGTACTTGGCTTCTAGTTGCAGTGGTCTCCACTCAAACCTTTTTTATTATTTTAAATTCTCTCTTCTTAGCCGTACCCCAGATTGTTGGCTTCATTGCAGGGCCCACAAGACAGAGCTGTTCCCCCAGGCCTTTGGCCAGGGCACAGCCTGACCCACTCCTTTGGCAATCCTCACAGAACTCTAGCCCAATGGTTGCCATTAATCTGATTTGAACTGGTTTTATAATGAACTGATTTTAGAATGTTGTATCATTTTACTGTTGTTAGCAGCTCTGAGCCCGGCTTCGTCTGGGGAGGGCGGGATATAAATAAAATTATATTTTTATTATTATTACTATTATCTTCCCTCCTACAGGTTTATTTGAAACCCTTCCAGGTCGAGTTCAGTGTGAAATGTTACTGAAAGCCACAGAGCAGTGCTTTAATACGTTGGAACGGGCAGAAATGTTGCTTCTGCTTTTGCGACGTTTCCCTGAAACTGTGGTTCAACATGGGGTAAGAGAGTGGTGTTTCTTCGTATTTCAAATACCTTTTTGTTCTTCCTCGTTCTCATACCTGACTTCAGATTAGTAGAAATAAAAAAAAGTGGCAGGACATTCTTGGGAGGACTGTGTGATCTTTGTGCTACAACTCCATGCTAAAATTAATCAGAATAGCAAAGCAGTCCGTGGGTGTAGAAGAACAACTTTTGCCAATGCTAATTTAAGACACTCAGAAATACAAAACTTGTTGATTTATGAATATTTTGAGTTTTGAAACCCCCACTGTTTCTCAGCTTTGTATTGCTGCTAATAAAATACAGTAGTGCAGGTGTAAACTGTAAATTGTTCAGGAAGAGGTGAGGCAGGAAGCAATTACTTTTCATTGTTCAATATGGTTCTGGGGAACAAAATCTTGAACTAATAGATTTTAAATTTTATTTAAATTTTGCAAAGGTGGGCCTTGGGGAAACATTATTAGACGCAGAAAATATTGAAGACCAAGAATCACCTGTCAATTGTTTTAGAAAATTATTTGGTAAGTAAAATAGTACTTAAATGACAGGACTTGACACTATTTTTAATAAATGGATATTTTTGCTGTCTTGCTCATCATAACCCACGTATATTAAGAACAAAAAACTGGATAAATCCTTGGGAGATTATCCTTGTTGGAAAAAAAACTTTGAGCTTTATTGCTGTTTATCTGACTCCACCTGACTTGTGTTACTCTTTTTGCAGTATTAAATGTGCAAGCGAGACTAAACTTAAGAGGGGGTTATGTCCTGGGGATAGTGCAACACAGCCAAAATCCCATATAATCGAAACACATTGGGTTCAATGTCGGGTGGGATTGGCAAAGTATTTTTTTCTGGGCGCCTGCCAAGTGCATAAAGTTGAATGCTCACAAGTTAAATATTGTGAGCGACCTGTATAATAGAAAAGTTGTATTCCGGTTCATACTGTGGCTTTGAGATCCAATATCCAATAAAAGGGGACAAATCTACAGTAGGCCTGCAACTGTCCCTCACTGCCCCACAAGCTGGCAGAAACATTATTTCTTGGGGATGGGGAGAAACTACAGCATTGTAATTGTAAGGGATTTTCTGGAGTTTGAAAATGCACCAAGAGGTAAAAGCTCCTCTCAAAAGTCAGGCCTGGCAAACCTCCACTGTTGATTTAGGTTCTGTAAAGGTAAAGGGACCCCTGACCATTAGGTCCAGTCGTGGCCGACTCTGGGTTTGCGGCGTTCATCTCGCTTTAATGGCCGAGGAAGCCAGCGTACAGCTTCCGGGTCATGTGGCCAGCAGGACTAAGCCGCTTCTGGCGAACCAGAGCAACGCACGAAAACGCCGTTTACCTTCCCGCCGGAGTGGTATCTATTTATCTACTTGCACTTTGACGTGCTTTCGAACTGCTGGGTTGGCAGGAGCAAGGACTGAGCAACGGGAGCTCACCCCGTTGCGGGGATTCGAACCGCTGACCTTCTGATCGGCAAGTCCTAGGCTCTGTGGTTTAACCCACAGCGCCACCCGCGTCCTTTAGGTTCCATAGAGGTGTTAATAATGTAATAGGTTTAATTGCATGGCAGAACCTTATACAAAGTACTTCAGTAGAGTTTCTTCTGGTGTAGGGATGGGGAAGCTGTTGCCTCCTCCCGTTTGGGGGGGCATATTTCATTGATTTATTAGGGGGATGACTTTTTTGAATGGTTTTCAGTGGAGCGCTTACCATGGTAATAGTTTTCATCACTAAAATAAAAACAACTAGGGATAAATGTTTATTTGCTGGACTGCTGCCCCCATCATGCTTGACCACTGGCCATGCTGGCTGAAATTGATGGAAGTTGTGAAGTTCAGCGACGTTTGGAGAGCCACAGGTTCCCCATACCTGCTTTTAGAAGATGACATGTATCTCTGAAATCTATTGCCTAATTTAATAAGCTATTGGTTTAACCTGTTGTTAGCAGGGCCTTGTTTTAGAGGAGTCTCAAAGCAGCTTGTCACTCACTTTGCTTGGTTAAATTGCATTGTCAGGACAACTGGAAATCCTAAAATACTGTTTTTCGGTCTTTTTTAGTCTGTGATGTCCTCCCCCTAATAATTAACAACCCTGATGTGCGTCTTCCGGCCAACCTGTTATATAAGTATCTGAATAAAGCAGCAGAGTTTTATATTAATTATGTGACGAGATCTGCACAGACTGAAAATCAATACCAAGGTAAAAGCACTGGAGCCAAATGCACTAGCAAACTAAGGAATGGAGATTACTACATGTCAAAACAGTATGTGGGATTTTGTGAGGGAGTGGGGGGGGGTTTGGACTGTGAATTGCTGCGGAGCTCATCTGTGTCTAGCTGTAGAGGTCTCTTATTTCCTCCCCACACCTTCCCCAAAATATTAAAGAAGGCTGAGCTAATTGACTTGAAGGTAGCTTGGTTTAAGACCAAAAAAATAAAAAATGCCATGGGTTCCATTTCTAGAATATTTGTCGAGTCAGATTTTGCTTGCATTTTAGGATTTTACTTTTGAATAGATGCCATGGGAAATTTTAACTACCACCCGCTTTGTTAGAACCGCAGTCCATGATTCTAACAAGAAATAAGAAAACTTGTTTGAATCTTCACATCCTTAAAAGTACTTGTCACCTAATCCCACACAAACGGATAATACCAGACTTTGTGCAGTCCAGCAGTGCATTAGAGGGGAACCAGTCCATGAAGGATTTTGAAGGTAGATATGAGCAGTTTGTGCAGGATCCAGGATCAGTTTTCTCCTCTGTATTTGAGATTTGTCCCTTTATTCAAGTTTGGACTATAATGTGTGTGTGTGTGTGTGTGTGTGTGTGTGTGTGTGTACACACATGCATATAAACAGTGTAAGAGGCATGGACTGCAGGATGTTAAGACTGTTGGACTGATTTTGGGTGATGAACTAAGATATGCTTCTGTTGGTTTCTAGGTACACAGGATACATCTGATCTTGTGTCCCCCAGTAAACGAAGCTCTCAGAAATACGTAATAGAGGGCTTAACTGAGAAATCTTCTCAAATTACGGATCCTTGGGAAAGGGTGTTCAAGATACTGTCCATAGTGGGAGTAAGGTGTGAATGGCAGATGGACATGGCAAGAAGGTTTGTTGTTAATATTATTATTATTATTATTATTATTATTATTATTATTATTATTAGTCTTATGCATGTTTCATCAGAAGCAAGTCCCATTGCGTTTAATAGCACTTAATGGCATGTAAGGGTGTCTAGGATTGCAGGCTTGAAGGTGAATGGCTTTTGATTCTAAAATAAGTTCAGAGATGGAAAGTTTCCTTTTCTCCTTGCAGTCACCTGAAAAGTCTCTCCAAAAAGCATGGGTCCTGAAAAATAGGGACTGGGACGTCCGAGTACGACAGATCTCTGTGCGAGTTTGGGTGATTTCTTCCAGTGTCCTGTCCCATCTTGTTCAAGAGGGCCCTTGACCATCCACGATGCTTGTTGAAGGGTGCAGCTGGCTGCAGGAGGAGAAGGCACACTTTCCTTCAGTGAACATATTAAAAAGATAGCATATTAAAACTACCGGATTAGAAAGCCTATTAACTTTGTATGCTTGTGTCTTCTTCAGAAGCTTTGGTGACACATTGCTCAAAATGAAAGATGTCTGCAGATACATCAGTAACTATGATAATGAGTCTCATGCAAAATACAAAACCCAAGTTGTCTATTCCACAATGCTGGTCTTCTTCAAGAACGCATTCCTGTATGTCAGCAGCATCCAACCTTCTCTCTTCCAAGGTTAGTTCATGGTCAAGTACTTCGTTAAGAGCAGGGGTAGATTCACCTGCAGCCCTCCAGATGATGTTGGACTCTTTGGTTCCCATTTGGACCCCCAACTGACATGGCCAATGGTCAAGGATAATGGGATTTGTAGTCCAAAACATCTGGAAGCCCATAGGTTAGCCCAGCCCATAGATGAACCTGTTTGGTTGTAGGTTTTTATTTCGTTTAAACCAAGAATCCTGGGATTCTTTGAAGATACAGTGGTACCTCTGGTTAAGAATTTAATTCATTCTGAAGGTCCGTTCTTAACCTGAAACTGTTCTTAACCTGAGGTTCCACTTTAGCTAATGGGGCCTCCCGCTGCTGCTGCGCCGCCGTCACACAATTTCTGTTCTCATCCTGAAGCAAAGTTCTTAACCCGAGGTACTATTTCGGGGTTAGCGGAGTCTGTAACCTGAAGCGTATGTAACCCGAGGTACCACTGTATATCAGGGGCTCCTCAGTGAAAAAGTCAGAAATGAACAAGCATCTTGACAAGAGCCCGTGCAGATGTGCATCCCACACGGCGCCCACAATAATAATGAATGCACTGGCTATGGGGAAGAGTAGCATGTTCTCCTAGCAATGGAGTGTTGCTGTTTTGGGTGGTGAGCAAGCGCAGACTTGAGGGGAAACATGAGGAAGACCGTAGAACAAATAGCCCTGTGTGCATGTGATGTGTGTGAGCAAGCACAAAATTGGTCTGAAGGCCAAACTCAATGTGACACTAAACTCATCATTAGACTCCATCTGTGCTAGGCGACAATAGAAATTGTTTTGGGGGCCGATAGCATTACCTAGGAGGGATTTTCATCAGGACCACAACAGATTGGGGGGAGGGGAGTCCTGGTGAAATTATACAGCTCATTCCTCTTTGCTTTAGTTAAGAGGACCCCTTTAGATCAGGGGTCAGCAAACTTTTTCAGCAGGGGGCCGGTCTATTGTCCCTCAGACCTTGTGGGGGGCCGGACTGTATTTTGAAAAGGAAAAAAATGAACGAATTCCTATGCCCCACAAATAACCCAGAGATGCATTTTAAATAAAAGCACACATTCTACTCATGCAAAAACACCAGGCAGGCCCCACAAATAACCCAGAGATGCATTTTAAATAAAAAGACACATTCTACTCATGTAAAAACATGCTGATTCCCGGACCAACTGCGGGCCGGATTGAGAAGGCGATTGGGCCGGATCCGGCCCCCGGGCCTTAGTTTCCCTACCCATGCTTTAGATCTTCCTACAGTAGCCCCAGGAGTTTGTGATTTGCTCAGTGTACCACGACTGGCATAATATTTGTGGGCTTTATATGTTGATGATGAACCTCCCTTGTTATCTCAGTTTTATAGATGATAGAGAGATTTAGCCCTTAAATTGCTGGCCAAGGATTCACGGGCTCAGAAATAAATTGTGGGTACGACCTCGTGTCAAAATACCTAATTACTTTTAGGAGGATTTGGCATGGGTGTTGATTTCTCCATAAAATTATTATTTTACTTTTGCGTGGTATTGTGAAGTATATGCTTAATAAGTTGCTTAAAGTACAACTAGATGCTTTCACCATACTGCTGAAGTGAATCTTCTGGTAGCTAGAAGCAGATTCCAGTGGCAGTCTCTCAGTTGCAATTGTGCTTAAGTGGTGTGTTTCATTTTAAACATAGGACCAAATGCCCCAAACCAAGTTCCGCTGGTTTTGGTGGAGGATGTTTCCAATGTTTATGGCGATACAGACATTGAACGGAGCAAACATGTGCACAAAAAGAGGAAGCTTGCCGAAGGGAGAGAGAAAACCATGGTAACGTGTTTCATTCTTGGCATAAATGGGGTGTAATTTGGCATAGGGTTTTAGGACGTGGGTTTGTTCACAATTATTCCTTCCAGAATTTGCATGTATTTTATTTTTTTTAATACTTACACATCACACAAACAAGCATTGAATAAAACGAACAAACAATACGAAACAGAAAAAAATGCAAAAACAAAATTACAAGGATGTAAACATAATAACATAATCTGCAATCAAAAATACAAAACATTATGTTCTCCCCAAAAAGGAAAAAAGAAGAATGAAAAACAACACGAAAAAAAGGAAAAGGAAAAAAGAAATTGACTTCCAACTAACTCCATGTGGATCTTTATTCCTTATATCACAGGTTGTCTGTAATCATTAATTTTTTGGCCAAACTGACAGGTTTAATAGGAAATTATCCTAATGAGAAAATAAGGAGAGAGTGGCAAGTCTTTATAAATTATATAAAGGGAACCGATTCCCAGATTCAAACTTGGCTTAGCTTAGAATAAAACTCTCACAGGTACTTAGAATAATTCTCCAAGAATTTGCATGTATTTTGGTTTAGTAAGAAGAAACATCTTTCGTTTTGAAGCCTACATTGCAAGCATTGTGTGATGAGTGAACACCTGAACTGACCTTTCAAGTTTGCAATGTCTAGCGTCATTAATTTCATTCGGTGGTGGTCCTCAGAGTTGTAATGTGAATAGAATTTGATTTTGCTTTGTTTGTTGCTGTGTTGCAACTGTCTGAGAACTCGTGAGAGTATTTCCTTCAGTTGTAGTCAACACTATATCATGTGACTCTTATGCAGTGCTTAAGGTGATATTTGTAAGAAGTTGTTTGTCAGAATCAAAGGGTGCAGAATTCAAAGCATATAGGTTGACATGATACTTAAGCATTGTCTCAACCTGCAGAGAAAGAAGATTGGGGCTCAGAGTCCAATGAATTGTGGGGTGCAGGGAAGTTAAGCAGTAAATGAGCGCAATATGTGATATTGCAGAGCTTACATGACACAGAAGCTAAGGCAGGTTATTGTTGGTTTGAGTGAATATTTAAGCACTTTTGATAGTTTTCTTGGAACAAACACTTTTTGATTCTGGAATACCTAAATAAGTGTATTGGGTTACTTTAGAAGTGGCAGAAAATAAGTATTTTTACTATCCTGCCTGCAAAGTCATTTTGGTTTTTTTAAAAAAAAACATTGCCAACTTTTAAAAAAGTTTGCTACCAGGAATCTGGGACTAACTAATGTTCTACGAACATATGCTATGGACTGCCAGTTTTTTACACGGTTAACTCAAATACAACATTTATGTTAGCCTATTGCTCAGTTTATTTTTTTTTTAATTTTAAAAAATGTTTATTTACATATTTACAAACAAACAATAAAGTACACACACTTAACCCCCAAAACTAAAGAGAGTAAAGGGAAAGGGCAAGAAAGAAAAAAGTACCGCACCCATTTGACTCCCCTCTACCAGCACTCATCATCTTTGAGTCATTTAAGTTCTTATTTACATTGCATATCATTTATTGCTGTAATTACTTCTTTTATAGTACTGTTATAGTATAACATCAACTCACCTTACAAGCGTAGTCTAAACAGTTTATTTTGCATTGGCTTTTGACCAGAGCTCTGATGACGAGGATCCTTCTGGGAAGGGGAGAAGCAGGCACATCACAGTAAATGCAGCAGACCTTCCAAACGCTATTGAAGTACAAGAAAGCTTTAGGCTGGCTAGGGAGAGCTGGGAACTTCTCCATTCTCTTGAATCTTTGGATAAAGGTAGGTATGATGGTGTGCTGACAAGCTTTATGCTGCTTTGGTATGCATGGGAAATATATGCTTCTGGAACGTGACAGTTCCATCATGTTCCATCCAGGTCTTGTGCCTTTTGGCAGGGAACTGACAAGTGTCTTTTGAGTCTTTGCTCTAATGTGACTCACGGAAAGCCTTGGTAGAAGCAAATGGTTCTTCATTTGCCAGCCTGGTGATCCCAAATGAACTGTTGACATGGGGAGTGGTTGACCTCTTTTTAGAGCAGGGGCTCCCAACCTTTATTAATATGGTTCTCCCCGAGTATAGGGACGTGGGTGGCGCTGTGGGTTAAACCACAAAGCCTAGGGCTTGCCGATCAGAAGGTTGGCGGTTCGAATCCCCACGACGGGGTGAGCTCCCGTTGCTCGGTCCCTGCTCCTGCCCACCTAGCAGTTCGAAAGCACGTCAAAGTGCAAGTAGATAAATAGGTACCGCTCCAGCGGGAAGATAAACGGCGTTTCTGTGCGCTGCGCTGGTTCGCCAGAAGTGGCTTAGTCACGCTGGCCACATGACCCGGAAGCTGTACGCCGGCTCCCTCGGCCAATAAAGCGAGATGAGCGCCAAAACCCCAGAGTCGGTCACGACTGGACCTAATGGTCAGGGATCCCTTTACTTTTATATATAGATAGAGATATATAGATATATATGTATATATGTATATAGGTATATTGATATATAGATATATAGATATGCTTCTGGAACTTGACAGTTACATCATGTTCCATCCAGGTCTTGTGCCTTTTGGCAGGGAACTGACAAGTGTCTTTTGAGTCTTTGCTCTACTGTGACTCACAGAAAGCCTTGGTAGAAGCAAATGGTTCTTCATTTGCCAGCCTGGTGATCCCAAATGAACTGTTGACATAGGGAGTGGTTGACCCCTTTTTAGAGCAGGGGCTCCCAACCTTCATTAAAATGATTCTCTCCGAGTATGTTGTTGTTGTTGTTTAGTCGTTTAGTCATGTCCGACTCTTCATGGCCCCCTGGACCAGAGCACTCCTGTCTTCCACTGCCTCCCGCAGTTTGGTCAAACTCACGCTGGTAGCTTCAAGAACAGTATCCAACCATCTCGTCCTCTGTCATCCCCTTCTCCTTGTGCCCTCCATCTTTCCCAACATCAGGGTCTTTTCCAGGGAGTCTTCTCTTCTCATGGGGTGGCCAAAGTATTGGAGTCTCAGCTTCAGGATCTGTCCTTCCAGTGAGCACTCAGGTCTGATTTCCTTAAGAATGAGGAGGTTTGATCTTCTTGCAGTCCATGGGACTCTCAAGAGTCTCCTCCAGCACCATAATTCGAAAGCATCAATTCTTCGGCGATCAGCCTTCTTTATGGTCCAGCTCTCACTTCTCACTCCCCGAGTATACACATCTATTATTTTGACTTCCTACAGCAGGTCCAGGAACCAGATGCAGCTCCCTGAGCCTTTATTTGAGCTTTGAAACTCTCCCCAGACCACACACCCTCCCAAACTACTCTCCCCAACCCTGCTTTGCACCCTCCTTGAGTGTTTTTGACTGGCTTAAAAGTGTATTTGACTCGTTCGTTGCTTGACCCTCTTTTGCCTCTGACCTGGGCCCCCACCACTGACATCTGAACCAGCCTCCCTCCACCCTCCTGAAGGCTTTCCAGAAGGGAATATAGTCCTTGGGCTGCAAGAGATTGCCCCATCTCTATTCTAGAAGAACCAGGTTGTCTAGCAGCAGAGTTTGGGTCTAGGCCTGAGAACAATGTCTGAAGAGTGTTCACTACCAAGTTCATGCCAGTGTATTTCTGCGCTGTCTTTACCTGAAGGCTTGCAGAGAGAGCTAAAGCAAGCAGTTGCCCTGATATATTTGCCTGTAATCCATTTTATTTTGCAGAATTCACAAGAATCTGTGTGTCATGGAAGACTGATACTTGGCTTTGGCTGCGGATTTTCCTCACAGATATGATCATCTATCAGGTAAAAGCTGCAGGTGCAGATTCCTTCCGTTTTACTGTAATGCTTAGCCAAGAATTCTTTTCTGTAGGAACTCAGCCTAAACAAACAAACGGCTGCGTATTGCCCCTCAAACCGACTGTCAGTGGGGGCACATGAAACTCAACTGTGTGTACTTGTGTTCAAGCATACAAGGTTTGGACTTCAGGGTTCCTACTTGGGTGTCATCAGTACTCAGCCCTGTCCCCAGCAGTAACCATCAAAAGTTGGGCTGCTCTGAGGATTGCTGTGGCAATGTCCTTTAAGTGTTCTGAACCCTCAGATAGTGTTGCTGAAATACAGTAAATATAGTGCTGGTATAACTAGCAGCAAAGAGCCATGAATCGAGAATCTCACCTCTTTCATGAATTCACCAGGCGCTCTTAGGCAAGCTGTGATCTCTCAGCCTTCAGCTCTTCTTCTGCAAACGAAGCTGCTGTAACCATTACTGAGAGTGCACATGTAAATAGTAGTAGCAGTTGTCGTCTTGTCTCCATTCTTAATATAAAGCATGGTGTTTTTTAAACTTAACTTTATAGAAAGCGTAGTATTTTGTTGCCTGGAGATCCCTGATTTCTGAAAATGGTCAAATTAGAGTGATCTGTCTTTTGTTTCTGCCTCTGGAAAGGGTCAATATAAAAAAGCAATTGCCAGCTTGCATCACTTATCGGCTCTGCAGGGATCTCACTCTCCGCAGCAGATCCTGGGGCAAGGATCCCTAGAGAACCAGCGATCCCTAATCCAGCTTGCAACCTGTCACTTTGCCCTTGGAGAATACCGTGTAAGTCTCTGTCCTCCTCCTTAATCTAGTCAGCCTCTTCCCTTTCTTGCTGTTGACCTGCAAAGAGTGGGATTTATGGGACAGAGTGCAGGTCTCAGAAAGGTTCTTAACTGGGCTGTGGATGCCAGCCAAAACTCTTGTAGTCTTTCCTCCCATTGGCTCAGAAAAGGGATGGTGCTACCCCCATAACTTCTGTATCATTGCTTGGTTGTTGCAAGCAAAACTGGGGAGCCTCCTGCTCGAGATTGGCTATGCTTCTCACACCAATTCTGTTTGCAGAAATCGAGAAGGACCATTTGCTTCTACAAGCAGCCTGAATCGACCCCTTAACAAGATAGTGACAATCTTAACTGTCTAATTATTGCAGCTTATCTGCTGGCTTGTGTGGGTTCGCTTCTAAA
The DNA here is from genome assembly GCF_964270895.1 of Podarcis filfolensis. Classification (NCBI taxonomy): domain Eukaryota; kingdom Metazoa; phylum Chordata; class Lepidosauria; order Squamata; family Lacertidae; genus Podarcis; species Podarcis filfolensis. The sequence continues at coordinate 45,643,033 of NC_139615.1, forward strand.
ATCGTTGATCTTTTTTCTTGTAGTTGACCTGTGAAAAGGTACTTGACCTGATGTGCTACATGGTGCTTCCCATGCAAGAAGGGGTTAAGCTTCCGGAAGAGCAGCCTACAGTGAAGTCCAAATTCAGGAAAGGTACTGGATTACCTTATCTCTGAGTAGCAGACAAGAAAACTCTGAATTAAAAATCCTAGTGCTCTAGCCCCTAAGTCTGTTCAGAAAAAGTCTGTAGTAACTGCTAAAAATACACCTTTTCAAAAAAGCATAAGTACTTCTTTTCCCTGACTTCCCCCTCCAATCAATCAGTCAATCAATCAATAAGTCACTGGGTTAAATTATGATGATTTGGATCTCTGTTCTTGTTACAGATGTTATTGAATTGGAAATAAGAGGTCGCACTGGCAAATTGGGAATTATTTTTAATGGCTAACTGTTGTGACTTGGTTCTTAGCAAAATTACAGACTTTGTAATAATTATCAATCTGTCATTTGTCTTTAGCTACGGAGTTGAAGCTCTGGCCATGTACCAGTAAAGCAATTATGCCCTATTGCCTACGGTTACTTTTGGCTTGTTTTAAGGTAAGCTGTTATTCCATTTGTAGTGAGGAAAATATGCCTTGTTACCACTTGGTTTCTGGAGTGGCTAGATTTGGTCATTTCTATGATCCTGTTAAGCAGAATCATAGAATTGGAAGGGAAGATTTTTACCATCAGTGAATAATGGTTACCTATATCCACTGAAAGAGTTTACAAGATTTGGCAATAAACTTTCTGACTATGTTTGCTCCAAATTAACGTTCCCAATTATTATATTATTCCTCCCTCGAAAGCAGGAATTTTTTTTTTACTGCTTTATATGAACTAGCATGGTGACTAAGAGGCTCTGCTGTGACTTAAGGGAGTCCCCAGTTCAAAGCTTATATCCTCCATGAACCCAACCAGGTGTCCAAGGCAAGCCACAGTACCCCATCTGAAATATCATGATAATACTAGTGGTCTACCTTACAGTGTTGCTGTAGTTGTGCCCAGTTCTGGGCACCACAGTTTAAAACGCATATTGACAGGCTGGAATGTGTGCAGAGGAGGGTGAACAAGATGATCAAGGGTCTGGAAACTTATGAGGAACAGTTGAGGGAATTGGGTATGTTTAGCCTGGATGAGGGGCGCAGGTGGCGCTGTGGATTAAACCACAGAGCCTAGGGCTTGCCGATCAGAAGGTCAGCGGTTCGAATCCCCGCGACGGGGTGAACTCCCGTTGCTCGGTCCCTGCTCCTGCCAACCTAGCAGTTCGAAAGCACGTCAAAGTGCAAGTAGATAAATAGGTACCGCTCCGGCGGGAAGGTAAACGGCGTTTCCGTGCGCTGCTCTGGTTTGCCCGAAGCGGCCTAGTCATGCTGGCCACATGACCCGGAAGCTGTACGCCGGCTCCCTCAGCCAATAAAGTGAGATGAGCGCCACAACCCCAGAGTCGGCCATGACTGGACCTAATGGTCAGGGGTCCCTTTACCTTTACCTAGCCTGGATGAGAGGAGATTTGATAACAAATATCTAAAAGGCTGTCACATTGTGGGTGGAGCAAGCTTGTTTTCTCCTGTTCCAGAGAGTAGGAATCAAACCAACAGTTTCAGTTTACAAGAAAGGGAGATTCTGACTAAACATCAGGAAGAAATTTCTGACAGTAGGAGCTGTTCGACAGTAGAACAGGCTCCCTCAGAAGGTGGTGGACTCTCCTTTTTAAGAAGAGGTCTGTCATGTCTGATCTAGTTGAGATTCCTGCATTGTAGGGCGTTGGACTAGATAAACTTTGGGGTCCCTTCCAACTATAATTCTATGAATTATTGAGATGACACAAATTACCGTACTTTGAATGCTAAGTGGTGGTGTTTTGTCACAAGTCTCTATAATGTGTGCTTGCAACTGATTCAGCCTCATTCCAAAGGCCAAACAAGTATTTTTGGAGATTCTGAACAGTTCCTTGAACTTGTAGGTTCTGTTCTGCCAGCCGTCTACATTGACGTGCTTCTTAGACCAGTCCTTTGTGGATAGATATGAATGTCGTAATCAGTAGCCTGGCAGAATCTCAGGAAATGAGATTCACATGCAAAATGGGAAGCAACTCCTCTTAAGTGTCTCTGCATTTTTCCCCTTGCAGCTGAGAGCTTTCACAGACAACAGAGACGATATGGCATTGGGTCACGTGATTGTGTTGCTGCAGCAGGAGTGGCCAAGGGGAGAAAACCTGTTCTTGAAAGCAATTAACAAAATCTGCCTACAAGGAAACTTCCAGTATGAAAATTTTTTCAACTATGTTACAAGTATCCTTTTCCCAAAAATGCCATGGGACCAGCTTAACCATTCAGGAAGCTAACAGTTTCATAATTTCCCAAGAGAAGAGGGGTCTGAGCTTAGAAAATGTGGGGTAGAGGTCTAGTGGAATGGAATTTAAGTTCTATAATAGCTGGGAAATGAAAGGGGCAATGGAGCAGGAGGAAAGAGAGAGACTCAGGAGAATGGTGATACGCATTTAGGATGGCACAGGGACCCAGACACTTCTGTTTGTGGGACAACCTGTTCATGGGAAATATGGCAGGTGTTAACTGCTGGATACTTTTAAGTGTAAAAAGTTCCCTTCCTATTGCAAGACTGGTCAATGTGCCGCAGCCAACACTGTACAAACACTGTACACTTATTACAGCAAAAGATAAATTAAATCCATCCATTTGCATACAGTTAATAAAGGGGAATAAACAGGGACGCGGGTGATGCTGTGGGTAAAACCTCAGCGCCTAGGACTTGCCGATCGCATGGTCAGCGGTTCGAATCCCCGCGGCGGGGTGCGCTCCTGTCGTTTGGTCCCAGCGCCTGCCAACCTAGCAGTTCGAAAGCACCCCCGGGTGCAAGTAGATAGATAGGGACCGCTTACCAGCGGGAAGGTAATTGGCGTTCCGTGTGCTGCGCTGGCTCACCAGATGCAGCTTGTCACGCTGGCCACGTGACCCGGAAGTGTCTGCGGACAGCGCTGGCTCCCGGCCTATAGAGTGAGATGAGCGCACAACCCTAGAGTCTGGCAAGACTGGCCCGTACGGGCAGGGGTACCTTTATCTTTACCTTAATAAAGGGGAAACGTAAAGTGATTTACTTGGACAATAACAAGCAACAGGATTTTGAAGATCACTTGCAAAACACATCGTAATATTTTTTTCCTGTGTTCAAATCTTTCCTTTTTGGACCTGAACAATTGCTCCAGATATTGATATGCTGGAAGAATTTGCCTATTTAAGAACACAAGAAGGAGGAAAAATTCACTTGGAATTGTTGCCAAATCAGGGAATGTTGATAAAGTAAGAAGACTATTTTTTCCAATTTTAGAGTTGATGAGAATATAATTTATGTGATGTGGCTAGTTAAAGCAGTGTACGTACTGGAAAGCATCCAACTTAAGTTGATAGGTCTGTGTCTGTTGTACATTTAAAATTCCAGGTAAGCAGGCAACTAAATGCATACAATATCATGGGGAAATGGGAATTTTAAGCTTATTTTTGGCATTGGAATCGGCTGTGGGTGAGCTAGTCCCTTCAGTGCAGTGGGACCGTGTGAAGCCTGGCCAGTAAGTGCTAAGTCTCTGCAGGGCTGTAAAAACTTAAGTGGCCTAGAGGGAAAGTGTTTCCAACAATGCTAGGGAGATGGTATGTCATAGCCACATAGATCATTGTCAAGCAGACTTCTCCATTTAATGCAGAGGGCAGAATCGCAAGACCTTTTGTCTAAAAGCGTATAGTCTTCCGTGATTGTAACAATGAAGAACGGGTAACAAATAATTTTAAACAATTGCAAAGTCAGCAGCTGGTTAGTCCAGGAATCTCAAATGAGAGTTGTATCATGGTGAAATCCCCAGGTGGGTTGATAACTGGAAACTGCTACATTCCCTTTCCATAGATTGCACAAAGCAGCTCACAAAAAACCCCATAAGCTCAGCTGTATTGTTTCAAGCTATTGAATGAATGGCTTTTATCCATTTATAACTTTTCCTACGAGGGAAAGTTATTTTGCCTCTTTAGTTCTATAAGGGTATGATGACTGTTTCAGAGTGTATCCTAAGTTGGGCAGGTGTGGGTTAGGGGAGTCCTGTGATATTTGGGGTACTGAATCCAGTGGCATGTTCCCTGGTAGCTCTGATAAACAATTTCCTGTGTCCAGTCTCTTTCCCTTGCCTCCTGTTCATATTCCTTTTGGCCACAATTGTGGCTTCCCTCAATTTTTATTTATTTTTTGGTATACCTGAATGTACATCAGCTGATCTTTGTCAGTACCAGACACGTGCCTGGGTGAATTTGAGGAAGTGACTATTAATTTGACTAGAAATATTCAGGAATTCATGGCAGCCCTGAAATGGCTCCGCACGTTGGCAGTCAAAGGGTAGCATGGAAAATGTTCCCTAGGATGGACACAGGGAGTATCCCATGGGAATGATGGTGAGGGGAGCTTGGGATAGCAATGAGTCCACTAGTCTCTGACAAGGGAGAACCAAGGCAATCTCCGAAAAAGGGTGACAGCTTAATAGCATGCTTCGGCTGATGGCAACAATCTCACAAGGCGTCAGTCCTCATAGGTGTTCATATCTCTGAGAGATTTGGATAAATGATCAAGACGGAGGAGGGAAGAAATAATGGAGAGAGGATCTGGCAGAAGCTCACTATTTTTTTTAAAAAGTGGCTTAGATTCTCAGGATGCTGAATTATGAGTTTGTATGGTAGATACAGGGACGCAGGTGGTGCTGTGGGTTAAACCACAGAGCCTAGGACTTGCTGATCAGAAGGTCGGTGGTTCGAATTCCCGTGACGGGGTGAGCTCCCGTTGCTTGGTCCCTGCTCCTGCCACCCTAGCAGTTGAAAAGCACGTCAAAGTGCAAGTAGATAAATAGGTAACGCTCCGGCGGGAAGGTAAACAGTGTTTCCGTGCACTGCTCTGGTTTGCCAGAAGCGGCTTGGTCATGCTGGCCACATGACCCGGAAGCTGTACGCTGGTTCCCTCGGCCGGTAAAGTGAGATGAGCGGCACAACCCCAGAGTTGGCCACGACTGGACCTAATGGTAAGGGGTCCCTTTGCACAATGCCACGGACTTCACTTGCTGATGTCAAAATTGATTCTGAAGCTTCTTTAGGATGTGATGGGGGGGCACCAGTGTGCCCATTGGAGCAAGAGGTCACAACCCAGCCCATCTGAACATACGTGCTTTTGGGGAAAGGGGATACAGCACACTGCTACCCAAAAGATGGGCAGGACTAATCTTTCCTTTCCAATAGGCAATGAAAGCCACTTGCTGATGAGGGCAGCAGATCAAGAATATTGCTTCCACACCTGTTTCCCCCCACCCCAATATGCAGTGAAATGAAATGCATGGGACTATATAGCATTTTGGTTATCAATAAGTGAATCGGGGCAGGAAAGGGGTAATTCCTCTAGCTGTGAAAGAATGGCTAGCAGACTTGCGAAAGGAGACACCCTCCACCTTCCGCTTGAGAACAGGAACCCTTTTGCTGCTCCCAGACTACATCTGGCAGCAGTGTTAGAAAGGAACCGTCCCCCGCTTTCTCCTTCTGTTGCGTGAGCCAGTTCTCTCTTCCTGCCAAGCTATGGCTGCTTTCTTCCATCTCCCCACCCGAATGGATGAGAAAGGGAAGGGAGCATTCCCCAGCAAGTCCAGCCTGTGGTTCATGCCAAGATTGCCTCTTCCCCCAGCTGCCTGGGGAGGAAAAGAGCAACTTGAGAGCCACATGACTGCTAGTGGCTGGGGAGGAGTTATTCTGGTAGAGGAGTATGAATCTGCTCACAATATTATGATTAGTCAACTGTCCGAGACTTGTCTGCTCCAAAGGAGGTCCTCACCATCTGATCCCACCCACCCCTGAAGCCTTGGAGTAGGCATAGGCAAACTCGGCCCTCCATATGTTTTGGGACTACAACTCCCATCATCCCTAGCTATCAGGATCCAGGGGTCAGGGATGATAGGAGTTGTAGTCCCAAAACATCTGGAGGGCCGAGTTCGCCTATGCCTGCCTTAGAGGTTATTACTTCTGGAAGCTGCCTGTCGGATTAACCAGGTGGAGGATTAATTGGCTGGTAAGGAAGGGTGTTAGGGACGTGGGTGGCACTGTGGGTTAAACCACAGAGCCTAGGACAGAAGGTTGGCGGTTCGAATCCCCACGACGGGGTGAGCTCCCGTTGCTCGGTCCCTGCTCCTGCCAACCTAGCAGTTCGAAAGCACTTCAAAGTGCAAGTAGATAAATAGGTACCGCTCCGACGGGAAGGTTCGCCGACCGCTCTGGTTCGCCAGAAGCGGCTTAGTCATGCTGGCCACATGACCCAGAAGCTGTACGCCGGCTCCCTTGGCCAATAAAGTGAGATGAGCGCCGCAACCCCAGAGTCGGCCACGACTGAACGTAATGGTCAGGGGTCCCTTTACCCTTTAAGGAAGGGTGTTGCAGCCTCTCTTGCCAAGATTAAGTGCCCAGTGCACAGAAGGGAGAGGTGTTTTCAGTCCCAGCTCCAACACTTCTTCCCGTTCCACTTCCCTGCCCCAGTCGAGGTGACAGGGCAGGAGCTATGAGCAGCCTCGCCTTTCTTCCAGCCCACTAGATAACCATGCCCTGAGCGCCAGTAATAGATAGCACACCTTTCCCCCATGACCCTACTGCAAGGGACCTGTCACAGTCCCATCTCGTTAAGCTAGAAGAGGATGTCCTCAGGAGCAAGACACAGAAGACTTGCACTCTCTGTCTTTATCACCGGAGTCAGGAGTCAATTCTGCCAAACTTCTCCCCATCTCTTCTATCCCAAGAAGAAATATGTGTCACGGAAACATCATGCCAAATGTACACATGACATTCTGACTGTCTCAAACCCAGATCCCGGGGGTTAAAATTGCCAGATCAAGTATTAGAGAGATAACTGAATGGGTACAGATTAGTCTTTCTCTGCCTGTGAATAATGTCGCCTGCTCCGTCCCTAGCACAGCTACACCACCCACCTTGAGCACCAGTTCCCATCTGGAAGCTAATGAGGAGACAGCAACTTGGGCGTCAACTTCTACTTTTTTGTGTGCTTTTATTGGATAAATAGGGACACGGGTGGCGCTGTGGGTTAAACCACAGAGCCTAGGACTTGCCGATCAGAAGGTCGGCGGTTCAAATCCCCGTGACGGGGTGAGCTCCTGTTGCTTGGTCCCTGCTCCTGCCAACCTAGCAGTTCGAAAGCACGTCAAAGTGCAAGTAGATAAATAGGTACCGCTCCAGCGGGAAGGTAAATGGTGTTTCTCAGCGCTGCTCTGGTTCGCCAGAAGCAGCTTAGTCATGCTGGCCACATGACCCAGAAGCTGTACGCCAGCTCCCTCGGCCAATAAAGTGAGATGAGCACCGCAACCCCAGAGTCGGTCACGACTGGACCTAATGGTCAGGGGTCCCTTTACCTTTACTTTATTGGATAGATGCCTTTGCCTCTGATGCTGCCTTTTGGTAGGAAGGTCCTCTAGCAGGTTCTGTGTAGCCAAGGTACAGTGGTTCCTTGAGTTACAAACACCTCAGGTTACAAACGCTTCAGGTTACAAACTCCGCTAACCTGGAAGAGTTGAGTTGAGAACTTTGCCCCAGGATGAGAACGGAAATCGTGTGCTAGCAGCACAGCGGTAGCAAGAGGCCCCATTAGCGAAAGCACGCCTCTAGTTAAGAACAGTTTCAGGTTAAGAACGGACCTCCGGAACGAATTAAGTTCGTAACTAGAGGTACCACTGTATAGTTGTCCTGACCTGAGGTTCCAGCATGGCTTTTCAAATCCCTTGTTGACTGATAATAGAAATTGGGATTACTATGGATTCCCTTCTGGTTAGTAGGCCAACCCACCCTGTTCCATGTTCTGGGGTGGATCGTGATCACATGTGTAGTTGCCCTAGAATAGGACTCCATTGAGTTCCTTCTGCCTCTGCTCTTTTCAGTTGCAGCCTGTTACCTCGGGCTGGATCTGATCCTTGGTTGAAGCTTTTGTGCCAGGCATTTGGATTTGAGGAAGTGGCCCTGCTGCTATATTCTGAGAACCAGAGTTCCCCTCTCCAGAAGGGGCATAAAATTCTGCCAGCTGTCCCTTCGGTTGAAACAAGTTATTCCTTGTGTGTCTGCTGACCACAAGGGAACTTCATGCGGGTCTAATTTCCTGATTGTCCGCAGGGCTGTAGCAACTGCATTCCCCTTGGGTCAAATTTATGTTGAAATAAAGCTGATTTTGTTCTTTTATCTTGCATGAATTATCGGGGGTTGGCAGTGCATCAGAAGTGAAGCAGAATGGAAAAGATTCTGAAATGTCTATCAAAGCACGTCCCACCAACTTAATCCAATTATATATTGAAAGATGAAGAAAGCAGGCTAACTTGTGGTTCTGATTCATGAATTGCAAGCTCATCCCGTCAGGGAGACACTCTGCCCACCCCATTCCCGCTGCCTTTACAAAAAGCTTAGTTGCCCCATCTCTGGAGGCTTTTGGATAATTCCCCTTTGGTTAGTTTAAATGACTGGGAAATAGATTTTCTTCTTGATTAAGATGCATCAAACACAACCATTTGGGCCAAATTTTTCCCCGTTTGAGGCATCTCTGAATCTTTTATCTGCTTGACTTGCATCTCCTTGAAGTTACTATAGCTTTTTGCTTTGTAACATTAACACCAAAGCTGGAAAAGGATTCAGTAAGGCTGAAGCCGGCCAAATATGGGAGCAGCTCTCGTCTGTACCTTAACAGTTGTGAAAACCAAAACGAACAGCAAAACTTAAGTGGCATCCTGTTAGTTAATGCGCCCAGAGTATGTACTCTGTTTAAATATATGTTTGCAAAAAGAGATCCCTGGGGCTTTATAGCAGAACAAAACCAATTGCTGCTTTGTTGCTTATGGACCCATGGCCAAAGTAAATGCTGCAATGCAGTTGTGTGTAAGGATGCTTCTCCCCTAGCCAGAAAATCTTTAACCATTTATGTTCCAGTCCATTTTCTCCAAAAACTACCACGTCTTCCCCTCCCCACAGTTGCAGACCTGTGTTTGGAGAACAGACTGCCAATGGAAAGGAATAAACACCCACTGCTGCTTCTCTGGTCCTCCCTGGGAGGCTTTGCAAAGAAGGGGATAGCAGGACTTCATTATTTACTTTAACGTGAATAAGTATTTGCTGGGACTCCAGGCTAAAATGTTGCTACACCCGCTGAGGAACATAATGCAGGAATTATTTTGTCGCAGTTTGCAATTCTTTGCAAATACAACATATTATGTAGTTCATATTATGCCATTGGTTTTTTGTTTAACTTGCAGTGGCTTCTCCAATACTGCATTTGGGAGCTCCAATCCTACTGGATTTAGTTCATTTTGCTTTCCTTATCCCAAACAAAAGATCCACTGTGTGCCTTCAGGACTAGGGTTTGGGCTCCTGGTCTGCAGCCCCTTTCCTCTTTTCTGTGTCTAGTTCTCTGGAGCGTTGATTTTTGTAGCACAGGGGAAGTTGGTGTGAGTATTTGAATGGTGCTGTTTGCTGTTTTTTAAAGGACTTCTAGCCCTCCGCTGGGGTTACTGCAGCAGGAATTCATGCCTGTACTACAGCCCAGCATGCAGACTGCTGACAGGTACCAAGCAGGGGAAATTCCCTGCTCATAGTGTGCTGTCTTTTTTGTCAATATGTTTTACTGCCCATGGTTATCAGCCCTTTGTTAACTCAGTAGTTTTTATCCATGCTTTCGTTCTCCATTTGTGCCTTACATCACTTGGAAAGCCATCTTTTTACAGTTGTTAACATTTTTGTTGTTTTTCCATAAGTTACCGGCACATGTATGTTACTCTATTTTTAAATGGGTCTCTCTACAATCAAACAAGAATGGTGCCCCAGATAGATTTTTGTGGACAGTCCAGTCTGTTATTTTATTCAAATACTCCAATTTAGGTAAAGAAGCCCCCCTCCCCCCATTGTTAAATATGTTAATTATGCTGCTAGGTTCTCTTGCCTTTTACCCTCACCTGTACTTGCTTGCTCCTGTTTTCTTTGCCTCTAAGATCTGGATTTGTTTCGCCACCAGCAGTTAAAAATTCCGTCCTATGCACATTTCTGCTAATAATCCTTCAGCACTGCAAAAATATGTTGGCCGTTTTCTGTCTGCAGTTTGCACAGGAATAGGAAGTTAGTCCCCACCTCTCAAAATGTCGCTTGGGCAAGATGGAGGCACTGAAAAAGCAGGGCGTAATACCGTTTAAAATACTAGGTTTTGGGGGGAGCAAGTCTCATTCAATAGGACTTACTTCTGAGTAGACATGGTCAGGATTCTGCTGCAAGGTGTGCAGGGGATAAAGTCATTTTCAATCTAGTTAGATGCATTTACTTAATGAAGCCATCTTTTTCAGGGGGTGCACACACTTATATCCACTTGTTGTGGGGTAGTGTGTATTGGATTTTGGGTAAAGATTGTCACAATAACATAATAGTTTAGGTGGTATACGAGTCCTGCCTGCTGCCTGTGTCCCATTCTTATTTTGGAAGTCTCTGCAACCGGGCATTGCAGCTCTGCAATGTCCTACTTAGCACGAGGAATGCTGTAGCAGTGTTTAGTAGATGTGTAACTGTTAGGCTCTAACAGTCCTTTCTCTTATTGACATCCTGATTCCCAATCCATGGATTGAACCCTTTTTGCTTGTTTTAAGAGCCCTGGAAGGCACATCTTCCCCTTCCCTCCCAAACTGCCTGAAAATTAGTGGGTCAGTTGCAGCAGCGGGGGGAGCAAATTCTATTATCCTCATATGCTGATGGGGCAGTTTTGCAGCTCTCGGAGCTGCAGTAGTATTTGTTAAAGAAGCTTAGTGTTAGGACCAATAATAATGGGACTGTTGATTTCTCTGGCCTTACTGGGCTTCAAGACCCAATGAATTTCTCAGAGAGAGAGTTAGTCTTCGGGCAGGGATCAGATTAGTTGCTAACATCTCAAACTTTCTGCGGTTGCACGATGCTCATTTCTTAATCTGTTTTACCTTGCCTTGGGTGAACAACTTACACTAGAAAAGCAGCTTGTGTTGGTTCTTTCACTATTTGACACACCAACATGAAAATAGCATTCGTAGCAGTTGTTCTTTTATACATGAAAAATCCTTGAATCTCCCTTGCTATGTTCTTAGAAAGGCTAAGCTGGGAAGCTAGGTTCCACAAAAACCCACACAGAATGCAAAAATATTTAAATGGAAATGGTAGCTCCATGCCATTTTAATTATTTTGTGTATTATAATTGCAGGCATCACACAGTTACCAGGGGAATAACCAAAGGCGTAAAGGAGGATTTCCGCCTGGCAATGGAGCGCCAAGTGTCGCGCTGTGGGGAAAATCTGATGACCGTGTTGCACAGATTCTGCATCAACGAGAAGATCTTGCTCCTTCAGACGCTGACCTGAGTACCATGAACTTTCTACTGGAACATCTTGCTAAGAATAGTCAAGCAGAGTAGAGAGCCATGTGGTTGCCTTGATGTCGGACTGGAATTCCCCTGAAATCCATAGCTCAGCTTGCTGAAGGAGTGCTGGTTGAGCATGGTTAACTAAAGTCTCAATGGGCGGTTCATACCACCAAAACTTCAAGCACCATTCAGTGAAACCTTTGAGTTGTGTACTGTAAATAAAAAGGTTTTTTTAAAAAATGCATTTGAAAGTTAAAGTTTTTGATAAAAGGTGCTGGGTTTCAGCCTTAAACTCTAAGACTCTAAGGGCCCCTTCCAACTCTACAGTTCTATGATCCTATAATCCCCATTTGTGCATCTTGGAAGAGGGAAAAATGAATTAGCTCAAGGTGTCATGCAGCAAAGAATCTATAGCTCTGGGTGGAATTACGGTCAATTTTTTTCTGAGGCGATCAGGATGAAGGAAGCTAGCGGGTCAAAAAGGCACGGCTGAGACAAGGTCTCTTAGCTCATTGGTTTGGCCTAGTCAGGTCTGTCCTGGGATGGAGCCATGCTGGAGCTTCCAGAGCTTATTAATGACTCTCTTTCATTCCACTCTTATCATTTTGAGTAATGTCCCACAAACAGCAACAGCATGCAGATGAAAAGGTTCCTGGTTGACTTCTGCCAGTCTCAGGCACAGTTGTTTGGCATGGTAAAATAATTTTTATTTTCTCCTGCGTGGTCTTCATGTGAACCACACATGTAACAGAGCGCCTATCAGCTTGTGAAAGTCCTTTCAAATTGCTCAGCTTTTAAAAGCTGTTCAGTGTGTCGAGTTAGAAATGGAATGATACACTAAATACGTAGAAGCCTTGATTTAGCTAAATGGCAAGTCGGTCAGCAAATTTTAAATATGAGAGTCTCTTCGAGATGACCTGGAATGTAAACAAAACACACGATCCCTTTCTTTAAAAAAAGTATGTTGGGAGTAATTAATCCAGTATTCTTATACCACAAGTTCCTTTGGCTTCTTCAGTTAGATTTTCCAGAATATTCTCTTCCTGTAGAGTATATATGCAATGATAACCCATAAAGATGTAGCAGTTAGGTTCTGAGCCAAGTGTTCGCTATGGGATTGATTATCCTGCATCTTCCACTTAAAAGGAAAGTAGTTTTCGAATACTTCATGCCCAACGTAGACAAGAATGGAGTTCATACCTGTGAAAGAGACCAAGAATGCCATCAGAAAAACTGGATGTTACAGCCATACTGCATGACAGGAATTGTTAAGCTACAGAACACGACTGCTGACATTTTGGACCTGAGATAAAAGTGATGTAGGCTGTTGCTGCCAAACTCAAGAGTGGAGTTGAGCAAAAGAACATGCTTTAGGGGCATATCTGTGTAGTCTTCTGCTCTTGGCACCATGTTTTAGTGACAAACAAGGCTGAAAAAATGTTTTATCAGTGTGTAGCATAGAAGAACTCTGGGCTGCTGCCTGAACCTGCAGTCTGTGCTCTGTGTTTCCCCTCAATTATCTTTACTACACTGCCACCACTGAGACTCAAGGCCCAATTGGATGAAATGTTTTCCATTTGACATTCAAACACCTGCCTGTCTCTCCCCAATATCCTGACATTTTTATCTTGCGAAGCGGGGGGGGAGGAAACTCCCAAGAGGACTGCCATTAGGGTTTCACGAGACTCACATTTTTATCCTTTCCCTAATTTTTCTGGGTTTGTCAATTTATTCAGGGTCAAACTAGACAGTTGTGTGAACCATCTCCCACCATTTTTTTAAAACCAAGCAAACTTAAAAGTATCGGAAACTTTGACGGGGAGTAGAAGAGTAGCAGGTTTCTGCTCAAAATTGCACATACTTCATCTGCTTTCTCATCCGACAGGAGGATGAATATGGCTCTGTTCCCCCCCCCACTTGCTTAGAGAAGCTGACTAGAGAAGATGATTTTGAGTGAATGAATGATTGGAACAGAGAGGCTTAAGCAGACTTTCCTACTGATGTGTATCATTTAGATTGGCCTTCATCCCAGGGACTTACTCTGTGCTTGTTGGTCTTGCCACAAGAACTTCTGCTTCCACCACATGTCTGAACAGGGATGCTTTGCTGATTTGAGGGAGATGAGCCAGTTGCTTAGCAACTGCTAGGCCTACTCCCTGCTAGAGGCAGTGGTGTGTTCAGTGACTGATGGGTGCAACCAGCAAACCACTACATATTGAAGGGGGTTGGCAACCGTGGCAAATGTCCAATCTGAAATACTAAATCTGGGTAGAAAACTGATTTCACAGACTTCCAAAATTAATTCAGAATTGTTTAGAAACCAAACAAGGATTTTAGATGGAATAAATCGGAATCCTCACTGTTTTAAAAAGAAACCCAACAAGGGTATTCATGCTTTCCCCTTCCATTTCTGTATTTACTTAGTTCAAATAAGAACAATTTCCTTTAAAGCACACTTACCTGGATAGAAAAAGGGAGCACCTGACCACACCTTCTTCACATCTACAAGATAGTACACTAACAGGAGAAGCACAAAGGCAAAACAGCTCAGTGTTGTCACGTATGAAATGGACCTGCAGGAATTTCAAAACAGCCATTCAGGAAATGTCTAGCAAATGCTACCATACAGCACTGAAGCGACTTTTTATTCTACTCACCACAAATTCTTGTTGACAGGAATAAAGCCTTGGTCTTTTGTGCCTTTGGTCAATACAGCAGAAATGACACCCTGAAAAACAGGTAATTTGCGGTGAGAAAGGAATTTTGTGGAATTACCGTGGAATGTTTCATCTGTGGATGGAGGATGGTATTCTGAGGAGCTGCTCCTCACATTTATGTCAAGGGAAAAGCCGTGCAACTTGGTGAAATGCTTTGGTTCCCCCCCCCCCCCCAGATGTAGCAAAGACCTCTAAAAACACACAGTGAGCATCTTTTGGTTTATTAACTGTAAAAAAAGAATCTTGACACTAAAAGCAGCCAAAGCAATCTGACGGAGAAGGATGAAAGAAAGCATATCATCCCAGATCAGAACTATTCTGTACTGAAATTGCTACCCTTCATTTTAATAGTGACTTAAAACAAATGAACAAAGCGCAGTATTCCAGGTGTAGTTGCACCATAAATCTGTACAAAGGAATTCGGATATTGACTGTTTTATTTTTCAATCCCTTTCCTGATGCTCCCTAGCATATATTTCTTTTTTCACAGCTATGACATGCTGGGTCAGTATTTTTACAGAGCTATCCACTTAGTCAGCTGGACCCTCCAGCTAAGACTCCATCAGTGTATTTGGGATTTTTTGCTCCAATTGTGCATCATTCTACATTTACTTACATTGAACCATACAGTCATAGCTCATGTTGCGTCCGCTTCAGGTTACGTGTTTTTGTGTTGTGTCCTGCAGCAACCCGGAAGTACAGGGGTACCTCGGGTTAAGTACTTAATTCATTCTGGAGGTCCGTTCTTAACCTAAAACTGTTCTTAACTTGAGGTACCACTTTAGCTAATGGGGCCTCCTGCTGCCACCGCGCTACTGGAGCACGATTTCTGTTCTCATCCTGAAGCAGAGTTCTTAACCCGAGGTACTATTTCTGGGTTAGCGGAGTCTGTAACCTGAAGCGTATGTAACCTGAAGCGTATGTAACCCAATGTACCACTGTACCAGAATGGGTTACTGCTGGGTTTCGCTGCTCGCGCATGCGCCGAAGCACTAAATCGCACCATGCGCAGACACAGCACTTCAGCTTGTGTCAGTTCCGTGTTACAGACGGGCCTCCAGAACAGATCCCGTCCGTAACATGAGGTTCCACTATAGTTGTCATTTTGTCACACATTCAGTTCAGAGAGATTGGAATTCTTCACAATTTATTATTGTTTTATCTACCGTGAGTAAATTGATGCTATCAGCAAACTTGGTCACCCTAACTGCTTACCTCTAACTCCAGCTTATTTGTGAGCATGTTAAAGAGCACCAGTCTCAAAACAAATCCTCGTGGAACCCCTTTTCTTACTCCCCTCCACTAGGGGAAACATCCATATATTCCTGCTCTTTAACCAACTACTGATATGTAGACTATTGACCAACACAGATTTAGGTGCCTTTAGGCCTTAACTCTGTACTGAATTGTAGGTGTTGAGTTTTTATTAGGCAGCAATAAAAAATGAGGTTTGATGGGTTTTGAAACAGGTATTCACAGAAAAAGATATTCAACAGAGGATTATTCTGAACTAAATTCTTCAGAAGAAGAAAAAGCTTTAAAAGGATTGGGGAGGAAACACTTTGAATTCAATTGATTCAGTATTTGTGACTTGAATTGTATTAATACAGCATTTGAGACTTACCAGGACTATACTCCACACACAGAAACGGAGCATTATTTGTCTGTGCTGGTCTTTGTAGAACATGAGGATTTTTCCTGCCTTAAAAGTAAAAAAAAAAAAAAGATGTTGGAAACATGAACAGTGGCCTTGCCTAGAATGGGTTTAACAGGGAAAGGGACTAACTAACTGAAATTTGGGGTGGGGGTGGGGCAATGGTGACAAGAGCACCACAGCCAAAATCTAAAGTAGAACTCAGTAATTCTGCAGATTTTCCGAGATATTGATGCAAACATTCTCCCAACGTCTTACATAATAACGTTGCTTCAAAATATCTGTGCAAAATCTCTAACCCCCCCTTCTTGTTTGTTTGTCCTCTTTGAGATGGATTCTTTCTGTTTCTATCCTGGGACAGTCGTCCATGGCACTGAACACTGCGTCATATCTGCAATGCCAAGATTATATTATGGAGAGATGTTCTGATGTTCATACGCCCTACAAGTTTATAGGTTTGGGCTGTTATGTTCTCTAGAGAAGGAACTTCCTCACGACAACACCTGCGTTTTACAGAAATATGCCATCCAGCTTTCCTGCCTAAATGGGACAATAAGGTATCCTACCTGAAGTCCGAAAAATGCCATGACAACAGAATTGATTGTTCCCAAAATTCCTTCAGGGTCAAAGGCTACTGTAGTCAGGTAAAGAACCTATAAATGAAGAAGTGCACACTATGAAAGGCTGTCAGACTTTCTGCGAGGTGTTTTTTAACATGGTCCCAACTCTCCAAACAAGGTGGTGGTATCCCTGCTTCAAAGTGTGTACCTGGGGTCTACTGGATCCTTCCTCACCATCTGAACTAAGCAGTGATAGAGAATTTTGAATTATTTTTAGTTTTTATTAAGGTACAACTGGAACAAACATAAAATAAAAAGCAACACATACAAAGTTATTGGTTAATATAATTTAGCTTTGCTTGGTAAGTAAAAGGTGTGTACAACTGCATAGAAATCATTAAAAATGATTGCCAAGTACTTGCAGTTATATTATTATTATAATTTTATGCATTACCTGACATTTTCAGAAGGAAAAATTAAAATTCTTTGGTTTTCCCAAAACAGTTTATGTGCTGCTTCGTCAAATGTAAATTTACCAAGCTAGATGTTGTTCAATCACAAAAATTATAGCACATTTGAATTCCTCACATCCAAAAACACTTTTTTAAGACGCCTCACTGAAGAAATTTGCAAAAATTAAGTTTGACCCCCTAAAATGACATGCCCTACTCATCCAGTTCCTTGCCTTACTTGTTCCAGACAAGCTAAGCAAATTTGGTTTCCAAACACAGTATAAAGGCTCCCTACATTAGGTTCCGCATTTCTTAATTTAGATGTTTTTCAGACTGGCATGCCAAATATCCTGATCTAAGCACATTTCCTGCTGAAATCTGTAACTTAAGCATATTTCCTGCTGAAGATTCAGTTGTTTTTCTCTTGTCTGCGTATGTTGAGAGTTCATAACTGCTCTTAGCTATGTTAGTCTGATAATTCTATGTCCCCATATTTTGTGTCTCTTGAGTTTCCTTAAAATTAATCAGAATATGATTTATCAGCTATGTGTGTGTATGTGGAAATGCGCATGTTATTCTAGTCTTACAAGCCTGCTTAAGCTAGAGTCTCCTTTTTTGTCTTACCTTTTCCACATACTATTCTGGTATTTATTCTCCTCAGTTCCAATTTGGGTTTAGCACTGGAATCACTGTTCAGAAATGTTGTCTGCTTGCATGTTACTTCTGTCCCCAAATCCCTCTGTGAGATATGGGGAAAGTCTGGGGCCTGTGCGCTTACTCCCTGCACTTTGAAAGTAACGACTGCACTGAGAACCCAACCCTGATCTCATTCACAGAAAATCAGAGATGGAATAGCAATTGAAGAAACCCAAAGTTGGTTCACTGGAGCTACTGATATGGTTGCAATATTGCTGTAGTGATAGCAACAACCCATTGAACAGTATTTCCTTGGCTATGAAGCCTCACTTGTGCATCCTTGGCTATCTAGCATCACTGCAGTAAAGAATTTGGCCGCATAAACTACCTTAGCGAGATTTGCTCCTGGTCCTTGCCTAATTTTTTGGCATGAGTGAAATTTGACTAATCCTGGAGTGTGCGGCTATAAAGCTACTACAATTAAAGTACAGGGTGCTGATTTCGTTTAAGCAAACATTTATAGAACATGATTCCATATTTGAATGGAGAGGAGAGTGAAGCTTATCTCCTCAGCTGATGTCAGATGTGTGTTTTCATGCCGTGTCTTCTGCTACTAAAAATAATACTACATTCCTGTAAATTATAAATTATAAAGGTAAAGGGACCCCTGACCTCTATTCTAAGTAAAGCAGCGCCAAATAGCTGGTAGCTGCATTAAAGAGCTCAAGAACTGAAAAAATACACACCACATTTTGCCATGTAACTTTGTTCTTAAGAATAAGCAGATGATAAAAAAAATTAAGCAGGCCATTGATAATCTATTCATTTTGGAGATGGCTGATGGGTGCACGTGAAGCTTCAACCACTTACATTAGAAGATGGATGTTGGTAGATGTGTTTTTCTCCTAGAAGCAATCGATCAATATAAGCAGCTGCTCCTCCAGTACAGTTGGGGTACATTCCAAAATTTCCAATGCCTCCAGGGCCAAGGTAACCTCTAGAAGGGAAAAAAAAGGAAGTGAGCCACATGGTCAGAAGTGGCCTGAGATCAGTTATTGGAAAAGAGACAATTACAGTGGTGCCTCGCAAGACGAAATTAATTCGTTCTGCAAGTTTTTTCTTCTTGCGAGTTTTTCGTCTTGCGAAGCACGGTTTCCCATAGGAATGCATTGAAAATCAATTAATGCGTTCCTATGGAGACCGCTTGCCAGGCTGGCGGTGTGGAGAAGGGCTTTTCTCCCCACCGCAAGCCTTCAGGACAGGTACGGGAACAGAGGGGAAGGCGTGCAGCGCTTCTCCTCTGTTCCCGGGGCTTGCGGTGGGAGGAGGGTTTTTCCTCCCCACCGCCAACATTCAGAACAGCATTCTGAATGTTCAGAACAGCATTAGTTGGTCTTTAAGGTGCTACTGGAAGAAATTTTTTTTTTTGTTTTGACTATGGCAGACCAACACGGCTACCTATCTGTAGCATTCTGAATGTTGG
Source organism: Podarcis filfolensis (assembly GCF_964270895.1). Classification (NCBI taxonomy): domain Eukaryota; kingdom Metazoa; phylum Chordata; class Lepidosauria; order Squamata; family Lacertidae; genus Podarcis; species Podarcis filfolensis. The sequence continues at coordinate 45,661,989 of NC_139615.1, forward strand.
CGGTGGGAACATTCCCACCGCAAGTCTTCAGGACAGCCATCCAGAGGCTGGCGCGGGGAGAAGGTCTCTCCGCCCCACCACCAGCCTTCGGAGGAGCCTTCCAAAGGCTGGCGGCGGGAGGAGGTCTCTCCGCCCCACCGCCAGCCTTCGGAGGAGCCTTCCAAAGGCTGGCGGCGGGAGGAGGTCTCTCCGCCCCACCGCCAGCCTTCGGAGGAGGTCCGAGGACAGTGGGGAAGACGCGCTGCGCTTCCCTGCTGTCCTGGAGATTTCCCTATGGGCTTTCGTCTTGCGAAGGAAGCCCATAGGGAAATTCGTTTTGCGAAGCACCTCCAAAACGGAAAACCCTTTCGTCTAGCGGGTTTTTCGTCTTGCAAGGCGTTCGTCTTGCGGGGCACCACTGTATCTCATTTTGTTCAGCACTCTGGAGAAATCTAGTGTGGCTGGAAATCAGCAGCCTGAGTTGTCAGGTTATCAGAGTGGCAAGGTGTTCGCTGGGACCCCACACCTGGAAAACAGCCCACCACTCCAGCCCGGGATAACAGCCCGGGACTCCAGCCAGCTTTACAAGATTTATTAAGTCCATGATACTATGTACAATCCAGAGCTCTTAAAAGCATGTCCTTCTAAGTCGGTGTCAGTTGCTGAAACTGGCCCCTCTCTTTTTCCTCTCCAGCATAACAACTTCCTGAAGCCTCCCATTTCCTTCCCCTCTTATGTAAAGAGCGAAGCCCTGGAAGTTGTTCCTCTCTCCCTGATTCATTGCTTCCTGACAGCCCCTCCTCATCTTCCCTCTCTGACAAAGTGCAGCTGCTCATTATTGGAGGCTGATCTCTGTACATTCCAAGCTTTTCCCCTTCTCAGCCAACAGTTCCCTGACAACCACCCACCTTGGCTGCTATTCTCACTTTGCATGGAGCACCCAAGAATGTCACAGGCAGCATGACATTCTGCTGGTTGCTGGCTCCAGGATTTGTGGGTCCTTGGGAAAGGCACTGAGGGCACAAATCCTGGAGCCAGCAACCCCTAGTGTTGATTATCCACCAAACTTCAGCATTTCTGCACAGAGGTCCTGACAGAAAGCAGCGATCATAAAGTGACTGCCACAGGTAGTAGATGAAGACTGGCAGAATTGGAGATAGGCAGAGCTGAGCTGTGGGCACTATTCACCCCATCCCGTACCAGGAAATTCCCCTACATAAGCCCTGCTGAAATCAGCAGAGGCTGCCCGAGGCCGTAGTAGTGCTGCTGCACAACTTCTATTAATTTCAAACAGGCTTGCAGGTGAAAATGTCATAGCAAGTTGTGCCTCCAAGTCAATTGGGGGCGGGGGGTGGGGGAAGGAAGGTGTCATCTGGATTTCCAAATGTCAGACACCAGAATGTGGGTGGCCTGGAGTCCTAATGAAACCAGTTCTCTAGACATCTGGTAAAGACCACGCTAAGGGAAGCAAACGAAGTGAAAAAAAGATCTAAGCTTTGACTGACGTTGGACACCCAGGTACGTTTAACAGGAAGGTGAGGCACAGCCAAACTGCTTCAAGCGTCATCATGAAAAGCCACTGGGGCCAATATGGAAGAATATCTTGGAGAGCAGAGTATGGAGCTTCCTGTTGAAACAGAGGAGAAAAAGTAAATTTTGACTGAGTAACCCAACATATGACATGCCTTCAAGAACAAGCACCACCGGTAATCACAACTGCTCAGCTATCTAAAAGCATCCTGGCTTGTTTTTTCCTATGCCTTTGTTAAGTGCCCGCCCCGCCCCAGCATTTTCTACAGGTTCTAATTTAATCGTGATATTTTTCTTTATTCTATTTTAGGTATTGGATCTCGGCTTTAAGCAGGTGGGTCACCACCTCATAATGTCAGCAAAAGGCTTTGTTTTTCTTGGTTGGCACTACTGATTAAAGTATAGCTGCTTTTATGTTTATTTGCTTTAATTTATGGGTGGGAGAGAAATACAACAATAAAAAGGGGACACTGCACAAGTTGCAAAAAAAAAAAGGGGGGGGAGAACAAGTTACAAAATTATAGGATCACAAATTGTGTCTGAGCAGTAAATGAAGGTGCAGCGTATTTCTGCTACTGCTGAAAGACCATTTCCTTCTACATGCCACATCTCTTATGGCTGCTGTTTTACATAAAAAGGTAAAGGGACCCCCGACCAGTAGGTCCAGTCACGGACGACTCTGGGGTTGCAGCGCTCATCTCGCTTTAGTGGCCGAGGGAGCCGGCGTACAGCTTCTGGGTCATGTGGCCAGCGTGACTATGCAGCTTCTGGCGAACCAGAGCAGCGCACAGAAACACCGTTTACCTTCCCGCTGGAGCGGTACCTATTTATCTACTTGCACTTTGACGTGCTTTCGAACTGCTAGGTTGGCAGGAGCAGGGACCGAGCAACGGGAACTCACCCCGTCACAGGGATTCGAACTGCTGACCTTCTGATCGGCAAGCCCTAGGCTCTGTGGTTTAACCCACAGCGCCACCCACGTCCCTTCTGTTTTACATAGGTAGCATTATATTTCATTGGGTACTGAGTTTAGGTTTTAGTATCATCTTGCTGCTTCTTATTTTATGTTCCTATGAACCTTATCTTCTATTTATTGTCCAGTGCCTCATGTAACTTTTTTAACAGCACTCATTAAGAAGAATGTATGCACAGCAAGGGTTCTACTTCTGGAGCCATTTCAGCTTTCCTCAGTTAGACTACGACTGCGCTGCTGCAGGCAATGGTGACCAAAGCAGCCTTCTGTTCACTCCCTATGTTCAGATCCAGCTGTTCGGCCACTTACCAGAGCACTGTTCTCAGGCACAGGTGTGGCAAAGAGGAGCTCAAGCACAGCAACCACAAGGTATGTGCAGCCTAGTCTCTGAAGCACACCTGGAATTCGGAGGTTGTCCCAGGACACTGCAGAAGGCATAAAAAGCAATGTAAAAGTAAGTCCTGAATTATTAGAGAGCTAACTGATTCAAATCTGGATCTGATGCGAAGACAATACATGCTGTTGGAGATGGTAGTTTCATATTAAGATGTTTCAGCTGCTTATTTTAATCGGTGCCTTAACTGTGCTCAGAATATTTATTGCAGAAGTAACTGGGACTGAGTCTAATCCTATGATAACCTCTGGACAACCCAGTTCTGTACTGGCTTATGCTACTAAGCTGCACAGTCTGGGTTTCTCTCAGCCAAGGGGCACTCTGGAAAAATACATTCCTTTTAAGGGGCTTCTCTGCCATTTAGCCTATCCGCTTAAATAACATGCAGTTGTGAGGACTGCTATACGTTAAGCTGGGTTTTTCAGTACAGTGGTACCTCAGGTTACATACTCCGCTAACCCAGAAATGGTGCTTTAGGTTAAGAACTTTGCTTCAGGATGAGAACAGAAATCGTGCTCTAGCAGCGCGGCGGCGGCAGGAGGCCCCATTAGCTAAAGTGGTGCTTCAGGTTAAGAACACTTTCAGGTTAAGAACGGACCTCCGGAACGAATTAAGTACTTAACCCGAGGTGCCACTGTACTGTATTCTACTGTTATAAAGTCTGAAATTCTACTCACTAAATAAAAACTCAGACAAAGGGCCTCACTCTCTTGTTTCTGCAATCCTTTAGTTCTGAGGACCCTAGTCTTCAGCGGTACCTTTCAGGAAGTCAGACTAGAAAATTATCCTTTGCACTGTGGGGTCTTGAGAAGGCTTCATTTCTTCTGGGACCATTTTATCCCATCTAATATATGGGTAGCGTCGCAGCTCTAATGGGATTTGCCACAGAGATTAAGGCGGAAGCAAGCAACACAAGGGGAAGCTCTGTAAAAGTGAAGCGGCACATTTTGTAGTCAGCATGAAAATACAGTGGTGCCCCGCAAGACGAAAAACTCGCTAGACGAAAGGGTTTTCCGTTTTTTGAGCTGCTTCGCAAGACGAATTTCCCTATGGGCTTGCTTCGCAAGACGAAAACATCTTGCAAGTTTGTTTCCTTTTTCTTAACACCGTTAATACAGTTGCGACTTGACTTCGAGGAGCAACTCATAGAATGCAGTGTACATAGTAGCCTTTTTTGAGGTTTTTAAAGACTTTGGTGATTTTTGAAGCTTTTCCAAAACTTCTTTTGCAGCCATTTGGTAAGTTAAGCTTTTAAAACTTTTTTGGGGGGGTTTGGATTTTGGGTTGGGGTGTTTGGAATTCAAGGACTTGGTGTTGGGGAGGGGTTTGCAAGAATCTGGAAGCTTGTGTGTTTTTTTCTGCATTTTTATGATTTTCTGTGACCTTTGGGCCACTCTGCTGTTTTTTAAAAAAAATTCTGGGTTTGAATTTTGAAATGCTCTTTACAGTATGTGTGACTTTAAAGAGCACTTAATAAACTCTTGTAATAAAGAGCACGTAATAAACTCGTGCTTCGCAAGATGAAAAATTCGCTAGACGAAAAAATTCACGGAACGAATTAATTTCGTCTTGCGAGGCACCACTGTAAACAAATCTCTCAACACTTACATGGCCCGAAGCAGTAATTTGGGTTCACAACTATCACCCCTATTAAAAACAAGAGGATGCTTCTCCACAGGACTTTCCCCAGCAGCTGCCATTTGGAACGTCCCCTTCTCAACATGGAACTCAGCGACAGTGAAATGGAGGTCCCCATGATGAAGACAAACCTAGAGAGGCAAGAGGAAGAGGGGGGGGAATATCAAGCCTGCTCAAGGCAGATCTAACAAGCATATGTCGTCCAAAGAGCAGGGGATTTGGGGAGCCCTTCACTAACAGATGTGGTGAAAGCGATGGTGGGAGAGGAATCCACAAATGCAGAAAAGGTATCCACCCTCATTCGCTCTACGCGGGGCTGCCCTTGAAGCTGTCCCAGAAACTCCAGCAGGTGCAGAATGCTGCAGCGAGGCTCCTCACAGGGTCTCTGCCATGGCAGCATATTCACCCAGTGCTTTTCCAGCTGCACTGGCTCCCGGTGGAGTACAGGGTCAGATTTAAGGTGCTGGTTTTAACCTTTAAAGCCCTTCACGGCCTAGGACCCTCGTACCTACGGGACCGCCTCTCTCGATATGCCCCACGGAGAGCCTCAAGGTTCATAAATAGCAACACCCTAGTGGTCCCGGGCCCTAAGGAAGTTAGATTATCCTCAACCAGAGCCAGGGCCTTTTCAACTCTGGCTCCGGTCTGGTGGAACGCTCTGCCTCATGAGACCAGGGCCCTGCAGGATCTGATTTCTTTCCGCAGGGCCTGTAAGACAGAGTTGTTCCGCCTGGCCTTTGGCTTGGAGCCAATTTGATTCCCTCCCCCTCTTTCTTTTTTCTTTTCCTTTCTCCTCCTGCGATGAGGCTACATTTTAATACTTTAATGCTTCAAAATTTTAATGTTGTAATTTAATTTTGTTTTTAAGTTGTATTCATTCAACTTATTTTTATTATTGCTTGTTAGCCGCCCTGAGCCCGGCCTTGGCTGGGGAGGGCGGGGTATAAATAAAAATTATTATTATTATTACTGACATGGGCCTGGGCTTCTATCCTCATATTTCCCCCAAGAGCCCTTCATACGTCATAGACCAGCTATCTCTAGCCATTGTTGGACTACAACACCCATCACCCCTGAGCATAGGCCATGCTGGATGGTGGTGATGATGGGAGTTGTAGTCCAGGAACATCTGAGGACCTACAGTTGGGGAAGACTGTCACTGGAAAATTCAGGGTCTTATTTTGTGGGGTGGGGGGTATGACTGAGGAAGGCAGAAGCACTAAAAATATATTCAAGGTGCGGGCAGTCTTTAAAACAGGACTTTGAATGTTTTTCTCTCATATAAGGTGAGCTCACTTTTACCTACTCATGCGTTGCCTATTGGCATACATATTAAACAGCAAACTGAATTCTGTTGGATATATGGCAGCTCCCAATTTTCAGGCAGGCTGTCTGTCTCCTGTACTCCAGTTTTAAATTTGTTTTTTAAAAAAGCCCAAACCAAATCAGTTTTTATTAATGTTGAGAAACTGGGAAAGGTGATCGGTGTTCATAAATAATATCACGGTTCTGCCAATTGGTGCTGTGCACAGTTGCCTTCTGTAAAAAGGCAAAATTAGTCTCCCCAAATTTTATGAACAAAACAGAGCCGCATCGCTCCAAGCATACACCCTCAAACATGAGAACTCAGTCTCTTCATGGTAACTGTTTCCAAGGGATATATATTGAATTTATAGACAAGCACAACATGTAAAGTGAAAATCAGTATATAGGTGTATGGCAGGAATCTGTCTCTTTTCAGGATTTCAAAACTGATTTGCAAACTTAAACATCAGCTAATTCAATTTTGGACACCCTGTTTCAGGAATATTTAAGATTTCATGCTGCTATTTGTGCTTTTTTACTTTAAAATTACAAGAGTGAGGAAAAACTACAGTAATTCTAAAAAACAATTGTGACGACTGAACCTGTCTGAGAATCCAGGACAAAACAAGTTTGATCCAACTGACATACAGTAAAAGAAAACCCCATATGGGTCTCTTCTGAATAAACTTCCCTGACTTCTGTCAAGTCATAATAACAACCAGGATGAATTACCATGGGAAGACAAGGTCTGCTACGGTTAGTCCTATAAAGAGAAAATAAGAAATTAATTAAACCTCATAATAAAAGGTCAACTAGTAGTTAGTCTCTAGGTAGAAACCAAATGTTTATTTATTTATTTAAACCATTTTTGTTGATTTTTCCAATAAAAAAACATCCAATTAATATATCCAATCATAATACTTCAATTAAAATAAAAAAACTAAAATAAAAAAGATCAAATTATAGTCCAAATTCTATTTATTAATTTCTCGGAGCTCCCCACAGTCTGGATCTCCGAAGCATATCTCCACCATCTTAGTCCTGCTTCTCCTCGTCGTTTCCATATTTTCCACATCTAGATTTTAACGCTTCATAATTCTTTGTCCCTGGGTGCACCAAATGTTTAGACCTAAAACATATTAATAACTTTCTTCCCTTGCTAAAATATGTGCAACTGAGAGTTTAACTAAATGTTAAAAGCAAAGTGTGTGTAACCAAGACCGAACAACACTTTTATTCTTTTTAGGAAAAACCAGTAGAAGAAGAGGGACTTTGTAGTGGAGAAGTAGAATGGGCAGGCGAGCCTTAACTCATTCCAACCTTTTATTCTCTGCGCCAATTCTCTCTCTCTCTCTCTCTCTCTCTCTCTCTCTCTCTCTCACACACACACACACACACCGCTTTTCTTCCCGCATGGCTATGAATGTGTGCTTTCCCTCCAAGCGTAGGATAAAAACACTTCAAGAAGAGCAATTTAGAGCAAATAAGTGATAGAGACGCGGGAGGTGCTGTGGGTTAAACCACAGAGCCTAGGACTTGCCAATCAGAAGGTTGGAGGTTCAAATCCCCGCGACGGGGTGAGCTCCCATTGCTTGGTCCCTGCTCCTGCCAACCTAGCAGTTCGAAAGCACTTCAAAGTGCAAGTAGATAAATAGGTACCACTCCAGCGGGAAGGTAAACAGCGTTTCCATGCGCTGCTCTGGTTCACCAGAAGCGGCTTAGTCATGCTGGCCACATGACCCGGAAGCTGTACGCCGGCTCCCTCAGCCAATAAAGCGAGATGAGTGCCGCAACCCCAGAGTCGGTCACGACTGGACCTAATGGTCAGGGGTCTCTTTAACTTTATCTTAAGTGATAAATAGGTAAAGACTTAAATATCCCCTCACCCTCCCACTGTTTTCCCACTACAAATTGCCCCCTCCTGAAGAAGCTTTTCCTGAAAAGGGACGTTGTTTGGGTTCAACTATGTGCATTTACATGCCATTTTTGTTAGGCCTTGGCAAGTGTGGCCTAGAGTGGGCTTTGTTATCTGCACACTCAGCTTCTCTTGCAGACATTTGGTATCAGGCATGTTTGGCTCTCTCTACCCATTTCTATCCATTCTGAAGGAAATCAGCCCTGAGTGCTCACTGGAAGGACAGATCCTGAAGCTGAGGCTCCAATACTTTGGCCACCTCATGAGAAGAGAAGACTCCCTGGAAAAGACCCTGATGTTGGGAAAGATGGAGCGCACAAGGAGAAGGGGGCGACAGAGGACGAGATGGTTGGGAAGTGTTCTCGAAGCTACCAGCATGAGTTTGATCAAACTGCGGGAGGCAGTGGAAGACAGGAGTGCCTGGTGTGCTCTGGTCCATAGGGTCACGAAGAGTCGGACATGACTAAACGACTAAACAACAACACCCATTTCTACGAATGAAGTGAAAGTCAAGAACAACATTTACCATTCCAGCTCTGATGCTTGAAGAACCAGTACTTTCCTCCACCATAATTGACGAAGACCATAATTACAAGGGCCAACCTACAAAGGGGAAAGCAAAGTAAGATTATCTACCTCACATATTTCACCATTAAAATGGTTAACTATCGCTGTCTGAGAAGAAAATTTCTTAATTATTATGTATTTATTCAGTGCTTTTTTCTTAAAAAATGTTTAGGGGTACTCTAATTTTGATTCAAGAAGATCACCATTTTATAGTTCAAATCGGGGAAAAATAAATACAGTAAATGGACAAAAGTAGAAAGATTCACAAAATGTTTAGGGGTATGCGTCCCCCCAGAAAAAACCCACTGTATTTATTTAATCCTACAAGGTATGATTCAGAGGCTTCTCTTGATGTAACCTTATCTCTTTGTGAGAGGAGGCAAAAATCTAGTCCAACCCCCTGTAATGGAGGAATTTGTCACCCAGCCTGGGGCTCAAACCCACAACCTTGAGGTTCATGCTTCCGACTGAACTATGTACTTTGTTAAGAGAAGCTACCTTGTTTCATTACTTCTACGGTGGTTGGTTTGCAGGTGATTGTAACTGACTTTAAGTTCTGAGACTCTAAATAAACCTATCACAGTTTATTGGTCCCAGGTCTGTTACAAATGGGAGAATGGAACAAATCTGCATACGGAAGGCAGAAAGTGACAGTTCCTACCAAATGCTCTTCTCCATCTGCCAAGAGAATGTTATAATGCAGAGTTTGTACTTTCCATTTTATTCCAGCATTTCCCTGGGCCTGCTATGTTTTGGGGACTGCCTACAGTTAAGGGATAGAGAATGAACTAAGAGATCATGCCTTTTTCATGTGCTGGAGCTGAGAGGAACTGGGGAGGGGCGGCATGTAATCTGTGGCTCGGCTGAAACCCTTAAGAAACAGACAGTGTTCTGTTTGTACGGTTGCTGGATTTTTCATGGCATCTAGCACAAATGGATTCTCCTCTCTATGAGCCCTACTGCCACAGAAAACAGCATTACCGTATTTTTTGCTCTATAGGACGCACCCGACCATAGGACGCACCTTGTTTTAGAGGGGGAGAACAAGAAAAAAAAAATTCTCCCCCTCTCTGCTCAGCGCCCCTTCAGCAAAGTGGCAGGAGAAACAGAGCCCCTTCCATTTCTCCTCGTGTTTCGCTGAAGGGGCGCTGCACAGCTCTCCCTCTCTGCTGAAGCCAGGAGAGTCTTGTTCTCCCGGCTTCAGCAAAAGGAACCCGAAGTCTTCGGAGCACAGTGCGAGTTCCCGCTGCGCTCCAAAGGCTTCAGGCGGCTATCCCTGAAGCCGGGAGAGCAAGAGGGGTCGGTGCGCACCGACCCCTCTCGCTCTCCAGGCTTCAGCAAAAGCAACGCGAAGCCTCCGGAGTGCGGAGGGAGCGCTCCCTCTGCGCTTCGGAGGCTTCGTGTTGCTATCGCTGAAGCCAAGGAGCCTGCATTCGCTCCATAGGACGCACACACATTTCCCCTTAATTTTTGGAGGGGGAAAAGTGCGTCCTATAGAGCGAAAAATACGGTAACTCTGAAAGCAACTGGTTTTAATTTCCCCGAACACATTACAGAAACGTCTTGGAAGCTTTCTGGTATGAAATCCTTCAGGGCTGAAAGTTACCCTCTAAACGTGTCCAGGGAACGAAGCCTCTGTAGGGAGGAAGCGGAACTCCATACCCCAGCCGGCAAATCGCCACCAGCAGAATCTGCTCTGCTTGGGGATCCAAGCTCCTTGAATAGAAAGGAAACAAGGAAAAATTACAGTGGTGCCCCGCAAGACGAATGCCTCGCAAAATGAAAAACGCGCAAGACGAAAGGGTTTTTCGGTTTCTGCGTTGCTTCGCTAGACGATTTTCCCTATGGGCTTGCTTCGCAAGACGAAACGTCTTGCGAGTTCTTGCGAGTTTGTTTCCTTTTTCTTAAAGCCGCTAAGCCGTTAATAGCCGCTAAGCCGCTAATAGCCGCTAAGCCGCTAATAGCCGCTAAGCCGTTAATGGCCGCTAAGCCGTTAATAGCCGCTAAGCCGTTAATAGCCGCTAAGCCGCTAATAGCCGTGCTTCGCAAGACGAAAAAACCGCAAGACGAAGAGACTCGCGGAACGGATTAATTTCGTCTTGCGAGGCACCACTGTATAGCAATGAGGTGGATGGTCTCGAATAAAGCCCAAGCCATTTAGAACAGGTTTATAGGCATCTATTTATTTATCGTCTTTTGTGAGAGTTCCTCTTTAGCGTTACCAAATTCCAAATATGAGACATGAGTCCAGTGCCTTTCCAAAAGTGCAGCTTTTCATCATGCTACTGCCGTGATGATAGGAACCACACCTACAAAAGTATTTCTCTACACAACAGGGCCACTCACTCTGATGAATCTACTAATCCTATGATTATTCCCATTGGGCTGGCTATTAATCAGATGTTGGGTATTACCCTGCTTCCTGTATAAAGAAAAAAACACTAAACGAAGGTAAAACCATTCCTTACACACACAAAAATAGGCTTTCAGTAAAATACCCTCCCCTATCAAAGCTATAACAAAATTAATGTCACATTAGTGATTTGTAGCCAGCATAGTTTCAGGCTTCAATCCTATATATACATTTACCAGGCAAAAAACCTCCTTAAAAGCAATCAGTACTCTTAATGTAACACTAATGTCTCAACTGATTGGTAGAAAATGTAACTTGAAAAAAAGAGACATTGCACATACTTTTGTAAACCAAGAAATCTTTAATTTAAAAAAAAAACGTTTAAAAATAGAAAAAGAAAAGCAATCGGTACTCTTTTTCAGCCAAGAGACCTGATTCATACACATGTACAATCATTTGATGTCTGAGTTAACTGCATTGCCACCCTGAAAAAGGACTGCATTTAAGGTAATGCTGGGTGATGGCTGATCTGTGATAGTGGTTTCCAGGATGGAATAATAACTTTGGTGCTGCACTCATCAAGTAATCAACAGACATGTGTGAACATGCCTTAACTAAGTCAATTCACAAGGCAAAAAACTGAATTATTAAACAATGTGATTAAGTTTTCATGACCTATGTGTGTACCCCTCAAACTTCACAGCGAATTCTTGACAGTGTTGGGTTTTTTTTAATGGACAATTTGTATTATTCCAAGAACTTACTGAATTAATTAGTCGATCAGTTTCTGTAGGGTTCATCTTCTTGTAAAGCCAGTTTCTGATTGGTTCGATGCTGTGAATTAAGCAGTAAAGAAAGGTCCCTTTTTATTCTTTACTACGAACACCTTCAGAGATTGAACTAGCTAGCTAGCCACTTAAAGTATTTGATCACCTGTCCTTTACTTTGCAATGAAAATCTGAAGGAAGTTTACAGTGACGACTAAAACAGTAAAAACCCAACAAATTATGGAAGGCAGAAACAGTCTAAAAGTATCAGTGGTATTAGCAAGCTGAAGAGGAAAATAAAAGTAAAGAAATAAAAATGTAAACGTCTCATTAATAAAAATATATTTTGCACTTAGGAGCTAATGCTCTTTGAGACAGGCCAGAGGACCACTCCACAAGCCACATTCCCAGACTGCATAAATGAACTGTTCTCAATTATCCAGCAGGAGAAACATTCAAAAGGAAGTAACAGGAATATCTTATTAAGACATTTTACTTACTTCACACAAACCTGTCCCAATGCCAGAATGGAGAAGAATCCCATGTAGATGAGAAACGCAAAAAAAATTGCTATACAAAGGAAAAGAGTGAGTTTTAATTACTCCAAATTGCAAAGTAGAATCCTGGGCCAGAATTCCACATATCTGCAGAAAACTAAAAACACCCCCAGCCTAGTTTTTATTGGAAGATTTGCTAACATCTCAAGACAGTAAACAAAACATAATAAAAACACAGAGGAGGAAAAGTGTGATATGCTCAAGCATAGAAGCATCTCCAGCTAGATTCTTTTTCACACTGTCTAGCTCTCTGTCATGATCCAATATTACAGCTACACCTCTTTCAAGATGTTTTCTGCAATAAACAGCCCACAGGAACACAAACAGGGGCTGGAATATCTGCTCAGGAAAGCAACAACTGGGCAAACGATCCTGGTTAGAGATTGCAGGAGAGAGCGGCTTGCTAGTCAGGCTGTAATGAATTAACTGAATTGAAAAAAAAATATGCATACAAACAGGGGCACTGATATTAGATGAGCCCTAGTTTTTTTAATCCAGGGTCCTAGATTGCCCACTTAATGATTTGTCTGCCTCTTGTAGCAATTTTAATGTGATGTGCTAGATGCTATGTGGTTTTTAATTGTGTTTCTGCAGACATGCCATGGACTACCTGAATGAAGCTACTGTCAGTGGACCAAGGTTCTGGAACCCCTGATCTACACTGACTGGCAAGGGCTCTCAAGTGTTTCAGACAGCAGACGTTCGCTGCCCTACCTGGAGATGTTCCACCACAGTGCTACGCCCCTTTCCTTAACCTTAATTTGCCCAGAGGCATCCATACATACAGTCATACCTCATATTGCGTCCGCTTCAGGTTACGTGTTTTCATGTTGCATCCCGCAACAACCCGGAAGTACCGCAATGGGTTACTTCTGGGTTATGCCGCTCGCACACGCTTGCTAAATCGCGCTTTGCGCATGCGCAGAAGTGCTAAATCGCACCATGCGCGTGCGCAGACGCGGCGCTTCAGCTTGCATCAGTTCCGTGTTATGGACGGGCCTCCGGAACGGATCCCATCCGTAACACGAGGTTCCACTGTATAAATTAGAATACACAATTTTTATTTTTTAGTATGTTTTGATACTTGGGATTAAATAAAAAATTTTTTAAAAACCATAAACGTATAAAGCAACATACGGAGGTAGCTGTTGGAAGGACTTTGATTGACAGTTATATTGCATGAAATCTTCGGGATGCTGCCATGGAGACTCCCAACCACTAGGGAATAGTTTCCAAATTCTCCAAAATGATAATGTAACCTGCAAACAGCAAAGGGAAAATATCCGGGAAGTTACTTTTAAATTAGAACTACCTCTGAAACCACACTGACACAATGCAGTATGTATGATACCTTTGAAGAGCCAGACTTAAATAATTACATGTTAAAGGTAAAGGGACCCCTGACCGACTCTGGAGTTGCAGCGCTCATCTTGCTTTATTGGCCGAGGGAGCCGGCGTACAGCTTCCGGGTCATGTTGCCAGCATGACTAAGCTGCTTCTGGCGAACCAGAGCAGCGCATGGAAACACCGTTTACCTTCCCGCCGGAGTGGTACCTATTTATCTACTTGCACTTTGACGTGCTTTCGAACTGCTAGGTTGGCAGGAGCAGTGACCGAGCAACGGGAGCTCACCCCGTCATGGGGATTTGAACCGCCGACCTTCTGATTGGCAAGTCCTAGGCTCTGTGGTTTAACCCACAGCGCCACCCTTGCCCCTAATTATATGTTAGCATGGCCTAAAAGCTGACCCACTGTTTTCTGGTGTGCTAACACTCTGCTATAGGTAGCTTGTGTGATGACTTGATGCACGCACACCCCCACACACCCTGATGCCAGCTGATCCAATGATCAAAAGTCGTGTAGAAACAGTGCTTTAAATATGCCTGCTGTGCTCACCACCCCATACCCTGCAGAACACACAAAATAAACGGTTTAGAACCTGTGCCCATTTAGCTGACAGCAGGGTAGAGGATCTGCTAAAACTTTTGGGTTTAGTTCTGTTTTCTGCTTGCCTCTCTTCACTTTCCTGATATTATGCAACTCTTCTCTTCTACAGTCTCTTCTATCTATGCTCCCATCTAAGTTCTTCATCACTAGGCTGATTTTCTACTTCTTTTTCTCTCATTATGAATTCAGATTCTCTTTGCTAGTTCTGCTGCTTCTGAAGAAATGAACCTATGCTTTCAATTCTCATAGTAGACTAGGATAAAGTAAGCAGCACATAAGCAGCACACAAAACACTAAAAAACCATTCTAGGTTCTAAATCTTACGTTAATAATCCAAAAATTGAGAGAGCTATGTAGAAGATCTACTACAGAAGCCACAAACAGGAAACTCATTCAAATTGTGTCCAAAAGGAAGATTCAGTCTTTAAAGGTTCCTTTAGCCAGGCTCCTGTAGATATCAACAAAGGTAAGTTGGATCAAACGAAGTGTTGGTGATGTTACGCACAAGAGTTAGACAGGGTGCCGGCGTTTGTCACCTGTTTCGCCCATGAAGAGTCTCAGGTTTCTTCAGTAAATTCTCTCACGGTTTTGATATATTTATAAACATTCAAGTCCATATGTTACATTTCTTCTTAGATTAAGCTATAATATTTAATTTCTTTCTTCAGGAAATTCTCCCTCAAGATTTTGGTGTATTTACATACATTCAACTTCATATGCTAAGTTCTTTCTTGACTTGAGCATCTATTCATTTACTAAGCCTAAAATTTAGAATGTAGAATGGTTTTTTAGTGTTTTGTGTGCCGCTTATGTGCTGCTTACTTTATACTAGTTCGGCTGCTTCAGCTGCTGCAGAATTACATAAACTCTCCAATAATGGTTACTGATGGAACTATGCTTACATTACAGTATATTGCTGGACTTTCATTAAAGCCTGTAATTTCACTAAATAAATAACCACAGCAGAGTCATGGGGACATTGCAGACGCTGGCTACTGTGAACTATTTCAAGGAACAGTACACTAAAATAAGGTTCTGACCTGCAAATTTCTTTGTTGTCTTTCGTGTTACTGACCAGCAGGGTGACTGCGTGCTGAGAATCCACAGCAGCAGTGCTAATACTAGGCTCTTCAGGTGTTTTGTTGATGGAAATCAGTTCCTGAGGCAAGCACTGGAAAATAAGGGGAAATGAACAAAAATAAGATACAGAAGTGACCAAAACTAGACACAATAAAAAGACCATCTTTTAAATACAGTCATACCTTGTGTTGTGTTAGGTTCATGTTGCGTCTTTTCAGCTTGCGAACGCGGCAAACCTGGAAGTGTATACTTCCAGGCTTTGCCCTAGACGCACACGGAGAAGCGTTCTGCACGCTTTGTGCATGTGCAAAAGCGTTCTGCATGCTTCACACATGTGCAGAAGCACTCGATCGCCCTCCACACTTGCGCAGAAGTGCCACTCTAGTTGCAGACTTTTCAGGGTGCAAACGGCACCCCGGAACGGATCGTGTCCGCAACTAGAGGTACCACTGTATAACGCAAATAGAAGGGTCTAAAGCAGTGGTTCTCAACCTGTGGGTCCTCAGATGTTGTTGGACTACAACTCCCATCATCCCTGACCACTGGTCATGCTGGCTAGGAATGATGGGAGTTGAAGTCCAACAACAGCTGGGGACCCACAGGTTGAGAACCACTGGTCTAAAGGAAAGAAGTGGTTTGTTCTGAAAAAAAGAAATGATTATCAGACAAAATTGTACAATGGTATCCTAAAATAAAAAATACTACGTGATCTGTTTCCTATATTAAGAGTTATACTAACTGAAATGTGCATTAGCACCACTGGTTTGTTTGCACATTATCTTGGGATTAGAGTCTAGAACTAATTTTCTCCACTGAAAATATATCAGCATTCATGCAGGCTCAGTTCAGACATGGATCATGGTTTACAAAGCTTAACTGTGGTTTGTCACAACCTCTAAATCAACAAACCGTGGTTTTACCCATTGCTCTACCTCCAGCACATTAGCAGGCCACAGACACAGGAGTGGATAGAAAATTAGACCATTTCAGTTCTCAGTGTCAATTTCCTGAGTAAGTACCCTCCCATACCATTCTAACCTATAACCATGTCTCTTTCCCCAGTTTTTATTCTGCAAATCAGGAAAAATTCTGGAAAGTACCCATACATGCATGGTCTTAACCAGTGTTCCCCAACCTTGGGCCTCCAGCTGTTTTTGGACTACAATTCCCATCATCCTTGACCACTGGTCTTGCTAGCGAGGGATGATGGGAGTTGTAGTCCAAAAACAGCTGGAGGCCCAAGGTTGAGGAACACTGGTCTTAACTACTGAGCTGAGACTAGGCTTCTGCATGGCTATAAAGAGCCAGCTATAAGCAATAATGCCAAAATCTAGCTGCTTCTGTGTGTTTCTTCCCTTTACCGTGAAGTTATTTTGTTAAATTGTACGTGACAAGGATGCTCTTCCACACCCCTGAGTGCTGGAGGGCCCCTCTTAATTTTCATGGTCCTAAATCCCAGTCCTCCTTTCCCAGGGGAGAAATGTCAGATTCTGGAAAATAATGACGTATTAAACTATACTGCACCATTGCTTTCTAAATGTGAAAGTTTTAGGGCATCATTCAATAACTCCCACCTACCCATCAATGAGTATTACCTGGTAGCAATAATCAGAGATCCAGGAGATGGTTAAGTTCTCACCAAGCAACTCATTATGAATTTGTAGCAAAGCCTGGTCAATTTTCAGATCCCAGGGTTGTCTTCTGGATACGTCTGTGAGAGATAAAGCATGGAGAGAAAGCTTCACCGTTTAGGCAGTGTTGCTGATGAACTGGGAATTCTGCAAAGACAGATCCTTTCCAGATTACATACTCTGAGGCATCATACAAACCCCAAACATCTTTGCAAATGGGCTCAGAGGCAGAGATTGAAGCCAAGTCACCCCCAAGCCCAAGAGGATGTCAGCACATGAAGGTGCAGTACCAGGCTGTGGCCAGACACCATAGTGCCTGGCTTAGTCCTCAGAAGTAATGGGCTACTCAAGCACAGCAGTTTCCTCACAAGTAGACCCAAATCCTTGGTTAGCTTATATGTCCAACAGCTGTGCCTAGGAGGGGGGCTTATAAGGCTGCTGCACATAAACATTCAGTCACTGCAGAGATATTGGAACAATTTCTTTACTCTAGCTCTTTGGTATGTCTTGTTTCTTTGCTGTGAATATCCCTGGAGTGAGTGTGATATTGGACTGCTACTGGCTTTTGCCTTTCTCGCTGACACCCCCAAATGTGGCTGTGGGTCACGACTTGCCTTTGTTCTGGGAATCAATGTATTTGCCAAACAGGTAAAAATGCTGATCGTAGAAGACTATAATGGCTAATCTTTAGAAATGACAAACTCAAATAATCATGCTCCAAAAATATATTTTTACATCAACAATCAAACACAATGCCAGGGACTGTGACGACAGGCTAATGAATGCAAAACATATGCTTGACCACTGGGCTATGTCATGTCCTCTGAGCTAGGGGCCTCTAAGCACGGGCTAATCTTTTTAAAAGAGAAACTAATGGCCAAGTGGCCCTGATCCCTTGTTGCCTTCTGCTGTTTGGTGAATACTTTTCTGTTCCAGCACACTTTTGTCTTGCTGGGTAGATACCTTTATACTGTACAATGAATTTGGCTCAGCCTGTTTCGGTTTTATATTTTTTATAAAGCCTATGACACTGTAATGGTTATAGGGGTTACTCGTGCGTAAGTTGCCGCCACTCCTGGCTAGGTTCACTTCGTGGCTGTTTCAGTCGCTAGCAGAATCCGTCAGTGGGCGTTTCTTTAACCTCTTCCAGCATAGAAGTTCTTTGATGCCAAGTCTCCGCCTACTCTCCGCTGGTCTCCTGACAGACACTTTAATGGCTGTAAGCTTCCTTGAGAAATGCATGTGCACAAGGATGGGGTGCAGCCTTTTGAATAAATAAAGTGTGAAAAAATGCTTTTCCATTGAGAAACCTGTCTAGCTAGACACTTGTGGGGATGGTCCCTGGCAGAAACCTTAGGATTTGTTTGTTTTAAACCATGTCGCTTAAGTGCAATAGCCTCTAAGCAGTTTACAAAGATAAAATACGAAAAATGAAAATCACTATAAAACCAAACTTCAATTAGAATGCCTGCTGGAATAAAAATGTGTTCAGTATGTGCCAGAAGTTCAGAAAGGAACTAAGCCTGCAATGTTAAATGCATAACTCTTGGGGGATACGAGCTGTGTATCGAGCCATGGGAGACCACTGAAAATGACTTCAGTGATCAGGCAGGTTTATAGAGGATTAGGCAGTCTTTCAGGTATCCTGGGCCCAAATTGTAAAGGGCCTTGTAAATTAGTACAAGACCCCTGAACCTAGGAGCACATGTGCAGTCAGTACAGAATTTTGGACACTGGAGTTATGTGCTAGTGATAGTATGTTCCAATCAACAGTCTAGCTGAAGTGTTTTGCACCAGCTGAAGCCTCTTGCAATAAGCACTGCAAGGCTTGAGCCTTGAAGTCACCCATGCATGGATCACTGGGGCTAGACCATAACTGTTCAAGAACAACTGCAGCTGACATACCAGCCATAGCTGGTAAAAGGCACTCCAAGCCACTGAGGCCACCAGAGATTTCCAGAGACAGAGACGAATCCAGGAGCACCCCTAAACTCTGCACTTGTTATTTCGGAAGGAGTGCAACTCCATCCAGAACAGGCAACTGCCCCAAAACTCCTAATGGCTGCACCCAGAGGCTTTTAAAACCAGCATTGGGGAGGAAATTTTACCTTGTGGTACACTGCAGCAGAGGACGCAGGTGGCGCTGTGGGTTAAACCACAGAGCCTGGGACTTGCCGATCAGAAGGTCAGCGGTTCGAATCCCCGCAACGGGGTGAGCGCCTGTTGCTCAGTCCCTGCTCCTGCCAACCTAGCAGTTCGAAAGCACGTCAAAGTGCAAGTAGATAAATAGGTACCGCATAGCTAAATGGCATTTTCATGCGCTGCTCTGGTTCGCCAGAAGCGGGTTAGTCATGCTGGCCACATGACCCGGAAGACGTACGTCAGCTCCCTTGGATAATAAAGCGAGATGAGCGGCGCAACCCCAGAGTCGGCCACGACTGGACCTAATTGTCAGGGGTCCCTTTACCTTTACCTTACACTACAGCACAAAGTCCATGCAGTTGAAACAGTCTCCCGTTGCTACTTTCCAGACATGACCTTCTTGGTAGGAGCGGAAGCACTGTGAAAGATTGTCCCTAATACCCATCCCACAAGTGTATACCACAGTCTGTGACATCCCCTGGCTTATCCCTGATACAGGTCACCCATAAGGCTGACCAAGGCTGATTTTATCCCTGAACCGTGCCTGAATCCAGATCGTGAAAAGGATCCACGCAATTCGTATAATCCAGTAGCTCTTCCACCGCCCTCTCTACCACCTTGCCCAATAAAGGGTAGAAATTATCATTTTTTAACATCTGCCAGACTGATGAGTCAATCTAGGGAGACATTGCAAAACCTTTTTGAAATCCAAGTAGCGTGGGAATATTGGATGGGGAAGTGGGTTAAATATGATGATATTTAAAGCTTCACACACCCCAAAGTATCTTATTTGGTTGGGTGGAATATTGTTCTGGGTCTTGGGCTGGGGTTTTGTTGGTGTCAGGGGAGGGGAGATGTTGTTGCCACCACTGATACAGTATTAATTTTGGGTATCTTTATTTTTCACTCTTCCTATGATTCATGTGCAAATTGTTCCGTTTGGTTGCATTCTTGCTGACGCAATTTTATTTATGGCTTCTGTCACATTCGCAGATCTGTGAGCCGCCTTGAAACTGTGGGAAAGGGTGGCATGCAAAACAAAATGATGATGATGGTGGCAGTGGCAGCTTTCCGTTTTAAAAGCTAGGTTAAAGCATATTTTACAGCTTGCAGCTTTTTATTTTAATCTGGTCCGTTTTGTCTTTCGCGAGCTGTACTTCCGTGGTTGCTAAATGGAAGACAAACGAGACTGTAATAATATTTTCTTTTTTTAAGCCTTGCTGAATCGTTCCAGCAAAGGCCAGCTGAGTCCGACGACCTGTTCCCAGGGCGGTGCAACCAGAGCACTAGTGTGGTGCGATTGTTAGAGCACTGGACTAAAGAGACCCCAAGGTGGAGGCAGGTGGGAATGAGATCAGGATTCGAATCCCTCACTAATCCATGAAGTGGCCTTGGGCCTGTCTCTCAGCCCCAACCTGCCTCCCAGGGCTGTTGTGAGGGTGAAGCAGGGTGGGGATGTGGGGGGAATGTACATGGGTGTAGACAGGATTTATTTTTTGGGGGGGGTGGCAGGAGACCCACCTGTCATCCTCTGCCTGGCTCTGTCTAGCAGATTAGGAAGGATGTGTCTCAACAACCGTTGTTTTAAATTACAGTGGTACCTTGGTTTACGAACTTAATCCGTTCCGGAAGTCCGTTCTTAAACCGAAACCCTTCTTAAACGGAGGCTTGCTTTCCCTAATGAGGTCTCGCACTGCCTGCTCCCTTCCACCATTTGTTCGTAGACCGAGGTAAAGTTTGCAAACCGGGACACTACTTCCAGTTTTGTGGAGTTCATAAACTGAATAGTTCGTAAGCAGGGCTGTTCGTAAACTGAGGTACCACCGTACCGTATATTTCTGTGTACAGTGGTACCTCTAGATGCGAACGGGAACCATTCGGGGCCTTGTTCGCATCTAGAAGCAAACATAACCAGCGACGGCACATCTGCGCAAGCGCACATCGCTTTTCGCCGCTTCTGCGCATGCGCATGGTGTCATTTTGAGTGTCTGTGCATGCGCAAGCGGCGAAACCCAGAAGTAACGTGCTTCGTTACTTCCGGGTTGCCACGGAGCGCAACTCGAACGCGCTCATCCCAAAGCACATTTAACCCGAGGTATGACTGTACAATGGTACCTCCGGTTGGACACGGGATCCGTTCCAGCGCTTGGGTCGGATCCTGAGGAATTTGCAACCAGAGGTGCCGCTTCTGCGCATGGTTTAGCGCTTCTGCGGGTGCGGTGAAACCTGGGAAAATACTTCTGGGTTTGCCGTGTATGTATCCCGAAGCATACATAACCAGAGGTGACCGTAATTAGAGGTACCACTATATAAGCCGCCCCTATATATAAGGCGACTCTTATTTTTTGAGCCCAAAATTAGGAAATAAATATTTTCAATATTCCGTGTGTAAGACGACCCTCAATTTCAAACTTAAAAATTTTGGTTAAAAAATATAGTCTCATACATGGGAAAACACAGCACTCTCTTTTGACCCCAAGGGCTCAGGAAAACCTGCCAAAATCCATTTTATTTCTGTTAGGAATGATGGGTAAAGAAATTAAAAAAGAAGATAAGATATTATTCCTTTATGCCACCACAGCCGCAAGAATCATGCTAGCACAAAACTGGAAAACGAAAGTTATACCTAATATAAGTGAATGGCAGGTTAAAATGGTAAATTATGCCGAGCTCGCTAGAATAACAGCAAGGATAAGGGACCAAGATGAACAGAAATTTCATGACGACTGGAACAAATATTGGATGTATATTGGAACCAATTTGTAGATGGCACTAGCGGGGGTAGAACAACTCTAACAGTAAGGGGTTACTATTTAAGATTAAAAATAAAATACGTGATTATAGAATCTATTTGACACTTATCAAAGGGGTGGAGGGAAGTCCAAGGCTCGGCAGAGCCTAAAATAAGGTGTTTATTTTTGTATAATTTGGTGGACATAATATGTATAAGTTATTCAAATGAACTTTGTATATATCTATTTGTTTATTTGTGTAAATTCCAATAAAAATTTATTTGCAAAAAAAAAAAAAAAGGAAAACCTGCCAAAATCTCCAGTTTCTTAACTTTTAGTGAAGTGTTTTTATTTATTTACTTGAGTTGTCCCCTCGACCACACACCCCCTGCCACGCCCTGGACCATGTACACCACCCCTGAGAGGGGGAAAAGTGGCATATAAATGTAATTTTAAAATCCTATAAGCAGCGCCGACCACCCTGAGAGAAAAAAGCGGGGCAGGCGAAACGCTTTTCAATGGCGACACCCCCGTTTTCCTTTCCACCCCCCTCCAAAAAAAAAATCCGTGCCTTGAACTTCAGCATTATGAACTAACTTTGCATCACCGCCCTTCAGCCGCGGCATTAAAAAATAAAAATACGAGATGGAAATATGCATAATAAAAACGGGGGGGAGGGATGTTGAGGAAAGCAAAAACCCGAAGCGAGAGAGGAGCTGGAGGGACGGAGGACTGAGGGAAGGCGGCGGCGGCGGCGGCGCTTACCGTGGGGTCGCGTGTGGTGGGGCTGCGCCAAGCCCAGCATGAGCAGCGCCAGGAGCGGCCCGCCGAGGGAGCAGGCCCGCTGGCCCCAGCCGCCCGGCCTCAGCGATGCCATCCCTGCCGCTGTCGAAGCCGCACGGCCGCCGACGAGGGACGGGCCCTGCGCCGGCCGCCCTCCTGGAGGAGGAGGAGGAGGCGGAGAGGCGGAAAGGCGGCGGCTTCCCGGTTCCTCCTCCTCTTTTTCCCCTCAGGAAAACGGCCGCCGCCGCCGGTTGGCCATCGCCGCCCCGCCTGTCCCGTTTGCCTCAGCCAGGCCAGGGCCGGATTTACTACATTATAAGCTAAACAAGCTATACTATCGCTTAGGGCAGGCATAGACAGACTTGGGCCTTCAGATGTTTGGGGACTACAATTCCCATCATCCCTGACCACTGGTCCTGCTAGCTAGGGATTATGGGAGTTGTAGTCTCAAAACACCTGGAGGGCCAAGGTTGAGGAAGCCTGAGCTATAGCGTAGGGCGGGCATAGGCAAACTCGGCCCTCCAGATGTTTTGGGACTACAACTCCCATCATCACTGACCACTGGTCCTGCTAGCTAGGGATTATGGGAGTTGTAGTCTCAAAACACCTGGAGGGCCAAGGTTGAGGAAGCCTGAGCTATAGCGTAGGGCGGGCATAGGCAAACTCGGCCCTCCAGATGTTTTGGGACTACAACTCCCATCATCACTGACCACTGGTCCTGCAAGCTAGGGATCATGGGAGTTGTAGGCCAAAAACATCTGGAGGGCAGAGGTTGAGGAAGCCTGAGCTATAGCGTAGGGCAGGCATAGGCAAACTCGGCCCTCCAGATGTTTTGGGACTACAACTCCCATCATCACTGACCACTGGTCCGGCAAGCTAGGGATCATGGGAGTTGTAGTCTCAAAACACCTGGAGGGCAGAGGTTGAGGAAGCCTGAGCTATAGCTTAGGGCAGGCATAGACAAACGAACCTAGATGCTTTGGGACTACAACTCCCATCGTCCCTGGCTGACCGGACCAGTGGTCAGGGATGATGGCAGTTGTAGTCTCAAAACAGCTGGAGGGCCGAGTTTGCCTGTGCCTGGCTTAGGGCCCCACTCTCTTGGGGGCCTCCAAAAAAACTAAAGGGGAAAAACAATTGGATGTACATTTCCAAAATATAAGATAAAAAATAAATAAGATGAAACGTACATACAGCAGCAGTGTTTTGTGTTGTGTAGGCTCCTATGATGCAAGTCATGGGCCCCGCCTGCTAGCCTGCTCCCTAAAATATCAACTGGTTTGCTCGTTTCTATATATAGGGTGCTAATATTCTGCATGTGCAAATGGCTTTAGATACCTATTAGGTCCATAAATTACCATATAGCATATATTCAACACAAAAAACAGCGGCAATTTGTTGTTGACAAAGGACAGCTGGACATATAAATGGCCCCATTACCTTCAGTAGTTTAGGGTAGCCACATCCCATCAGTGTTTAAAGCTCAACCCCCAGCATGGTTATTATATGGGGCTCAGATTTGGACAGAAGCTGTTCAATCTATAAGTTCCTAAGGCAATTCCCCCCCCCCCCCCGCCCCCATTCCAAATTCTGTGTTCCAAATTCTTCATTGCTCTTGAAGGCTAACCTCCCTTCTGTTGAATGACAGATTTGGCGCAGGACATTTAATTGCTGGCTTCACCTTAAACCCTACTGCCCTTATTATCGCAAGATTGTCACGAGAGCGCTTGGATTAAAATTGTCAGCCAAAAGCTTTATTTTTCCTGGTTTATTATCGCCACAACGGTTATTAACTCTGGGCTTCGGTAAAGCAAATAATTTAATCGGAGGGTGCCTCTATGATATCGAGCGACAGAATACCATATTTTTTGCTCTATAAGACTCACTTTTTCCCTCCTAAAAAGTAAGGGGAAATGTGTGTGCGTCTTATGGAGCGAATGCAGGCTGCGCAGCTATCCCAGAAGCCAGAACAGCAAGAGGGATTGCTGCTTTCACTGCGCAGCGATCCCTCTTGCTGTTCTGGCTTCTGAGATTCAGAATATTTTTTTTCTTGTTTTCCTGCTCCAAAAACTAGGTGCGTCTTGTGGTCCGGTGTGTCTTATAGAGCGAAAAATACGGTAATTTAGCCGCAATAAGGAAATTTAGCCCCTGGTGTGGTTATTTTCCACCTAGTCGTTTTGACACATCGGCACCCTGTTTACAAAATTGTAACAGTTCCAAAGTACAGATGTGCTTTCGCAAGATGGAATATACCGACTTTGGCTGCATTTGAGGGTCGATTCCAAAAAATTCTGCTGGAAAAAGGCTTATGTCCCTGTGGAGATGGCAGTATTGAGTCAGTGGCTCATCTTTTACCGTGGAAAATGTTTAAATACTTGCCATTTCCTTTTTTATTTCGCTTGAGATAATGTGCTTTAGATGCTACATTTGCAAAAAATCCTAAATCTGTACTGATGAAGCCTGTACATTTAGCAACTCAGTGGACTGGATTTACCGGTACTTTTTTCCATAGAGTTTTGTGGCAGTGTAATTGGTGTCAGTGAAATCTCATGGAATGTACCTTAGCCTGCAAGACAACGATTGCTGCACCTTACTCTTGCTGAAGAAATCCTGTAGCACCTGGGTGGGGCATAATCAGCGTGCAATCTCTCTCATTTTTGAATTGAGATTATATTCACATATTACTGCTTAGTCTACATCCAGTGCCCACCCTCTGCTAATTTTTGTAGACACATTGACACGTTTGCGTCAGTCCTGTAGTTCCTTGGCAAATACCGCTGTTTCATGCCTTTTCCCTCAAACCTGCTTCAAGCAAACTAGAAAACTTGGCAGTTGGATGCTGTGTGAATAACTTGTATTAGAAAGATAAAATGATGACTGCTTAAGACAAAATGTAAGAAAATCAGGACTGGATCATTAACTGTGAATTTGGCAGTGTTGTCCCTGTTTCCTGTTTCACTTCAGTAAGACTGAAGTTACTGTCACCGTGTTATATATTTGGGTGGCCAGGGTCTGAGATATAACTCTAAAGTCTTTTAAGAACAATCAATGGGATGCTTCCAGACAGAGACCTTATATGTGCTGTAAGCTGCCAAGAGTGGCTGGAGAAACCCAAGCAGATGGACAAGGTATAAAATATAAATTTATTATTGTTGATGTTGTTATAATAATATTGTGAATGAACCATTCAGATCCTATTTCTCTCTTTGTGTGTTTGGCACATTGGCTTCCACACATTCCCCTTTTTTCAGTCCTGGTTATTAATTGCTAATCCACTGCTTGCTGTTCACACTCCCACACTCTCCACTGTCTTTTGCTTTTCTGGAAATTGCATGCAGATATTTCTCTGTGTGTTCCTTTTTAAAAAAAATGTCCAGGAAGTGTACATGTTTACATCGGACAAAACGGAAGCTTGTTTTTTATTCTTTCTTCCTTCTTGCAGGTCCAGGGACATTATTCATTTCCATTAAAAAAACAAACCGAGGTCTTGCACAAGTCTTACTGTATATTTGCCTGAGTAAGGCTTGCGAAAAAATGACAGAAAGGTCTTGCATAAGACGTCTCTGTTTTTCCCACAGAGTCAGATGTATGTACTGAATTTACAGTTTCCAAGTTGCTGAGATTCCAACATGCCTTTGAAAGTTGGTGTAAATGGGCACACTTGCATCATTTGGGCCACTGGCAGAAACAAAATGCCTAAGTTGTGCTCAAGTGAGGAGCAAACTTAAGTAGAAGTCTGGAAGAAGCTACATCTATCAGAATGTCGCCACACATGACAAACTGCCTGCCGAATAAAGAAATGCACCAAAGAGATTCCACAGCAGCAGAGACTGCAGATGTATAAAAGTATTAACAGGCATTTCGATGCTGTCGTGTGAGGGCTGCAAAAAACTTGCATGAGCAGAAACAATTTCTCAATAAGCTAGTATCTGGAAGTGCACTGATTTGATCTTTATTGGCAAAATAAAAGGCTGCATATGCAAATTTCTACTGACGTGGGTGGTGCTGTGGTCTAACCACAGAGCCTAGGGCTTGCTAGTCAGAAGGTCGGCGGTTCGAATTCCTGTGACAGGGTGAGCTCCCGTTGCTCGGTCCCTGCTCCTGCCAACCTAGCAGTTCAAAAGCATGTCAAAGTGCAAGTAGATAAATAGGTACCGCTCTGGCGGGAAGGTAAACGGCGTTTCCGTGCACAGCTCTGGTTCGCGAGAAGCGGCTTAGTCATGCTGGCCACATGACCCGGAAGCTGTACGCCGGCTCCCTTGGCCAATAAAGCAATATGAGCGTCGCAACCCCAGAGTTGGCCACGACTGGACCTAATGGTCCAGGGTCCCTTTACCTTTACTGTGGTGCAATAGGTCAGTATGCCTTGCTGCTAACCAGAAGGTTGATGGTTCAATCACACCCAGGGACATCTATGGGCAGGATTCCTGTATAGCAGAGGGTAGGATCAGGGTCCCTTCCAACTTTAAAGTTTTATGATTCTGTGGTTCTAATACTATGCAGCCTGCAGAAAACTATCAATAAAACAAAACACAGTTGAATGTCAAGTGAATCCATTTCACTTGCACTGCTCACATGTTTAAAAAGGTAAAAGTAAAGCTAAAGCTAAAGGACCCCTGTCAGTTAAGTCCAGTCGCGAATGACTCTGGGGTTGCGGTGCTCATCTCGCTTTATTGGCCGAGGGAGCCAACGTTTGTCCGCAGACAGTTTTTCCGGGTCATGTGGCCAGCATGACTAAGCCGCTTCTGGTGAACCAGAGCAGCGCACGGAAACACCGTTTACCTTCCCACTGGAGCAGTACCTATTTATCTACTTGCACTTTGACGTGCTTTCGAACTGCTAGGTTGGCAGGAGCAGGGACCGAACAAGGGGAGCTCACTCCAGAAATCAAGCAAAATACACTTAATTCAAAGCACACCTCATGTTGCAGCCAATGTAAACCTGGTTATTTCCCTCACTGTCCCCCTAACACCAGCAGCAATTGTTAACTGCAAGCACGATTTCTTCCCCATTCAACTCAATCTGTTTAGCTTTGCCCTTTCCCGAGACTGTGAACTGACGATTCCAAATTCAACTCTACCCTATTATCTCTATGTGCAAAACAGGGAACGCGTCACGTGACTCATGTCAGGTGGTGTTGGCACTGTCATGGCGGCTGCCAGCTGATGAGAGTGATGCACAATATCCCAGGGTAAGGTAAGCCTCGTTTCTTTGAGCAGCAAGCTGCAGAGTTAGGCGCAACCGAGGTTGCTGCTGGATAGTAGAAATTATTGCGAGGTGATGCTGAGATCTCGAAACGATTTTCAGTCTTTTTCTCCTGGCTGGATCTGCTGCTTCCTCTTTGTTTGGAAGTATCCAAATTTTAACCTTATTCCTTTTTTTTAATAAGATATTTATTAGCATTTTCCATTTTTTACAAACAATAAAAAAGAAAAAATTAAAAAATAATAATAATAAAAAAATCACATAACGTTCAAAACTTATTTTTCCATCACATCTTTCACTGACCTCCTCATACCTCCCCTTCTTGTATTCCAGTTCAAATTGTTTATCAGGCAAATCCTTATCTCCCAGCATTACAATTAAACCCCTTATTTTCTAACCATCCTCTTATATTATTGTATCTTAAACTCTTGATTATATACCAAGAAAAAAGGGACCATTTTTTCATAATCTTATTACCATTACAGCTAGAAACCAATTAATTTCAATCCTGCATCATTCAACATTCATTAATATTGCAATATTTTTGTAGATAGTCCTTGAATTTCTTCCATTCTTCTTCTGCCGACTCTTCTCCCTGGTCACGGATTCTGCCTTAACCTTATTCCAGGCATAGGTGAACTCCGGCCCTCCAGATGTTTGGGACTACAATTCCCATTATCCCTGACCACTGGTCCTGTTAGCTAGGGATGATGGGAATTGTGGTCTCAAACATCTGGAGGGCCGGAGTTTGCCTATGCTTGCTAATCGATCTACGAGAAGACAGGCTTCCTATAATCAAGACATGAATGAAAAAGCCTGCAATACTTTAAACAAATGTTCAGTTGTTGTTATACATTTATTTATAACCCGCCTTTTCCCCTAACGGACTCAAGGCAGCTTACAGATATAATTAAGAACAGTTAAAAACAGTGGGGGAATCATTAAAAACAATTAAACACTGGTAGAATAAAAACTATATATAAAAGCATACAGATAATTACAAAAAAACACACAAACCGAATATGGCACAAGCTCTTTCATTAAAAGTGTCAGTTCCCAAAAGCTTGTTAAAACACTGAATTAGAAAATCTGAAAATACATTCCTTGTGTTTTACTGTTTCCGTTCGTTTAAGGTTGTGACTTTTTGCCATGCGACATGGCTGAAAATCTAGCTAGAACACTCAGGCAAATTATTAGGCTCCTGGGATAAATTCAGGATTTATGCACTCGCACATTTTGAGGTGCAAGGCTATTTCTAATATTACAAAGCATAAGATATAATTGTGGGAGTTAATTTATGCCTCCTTTAGTTTTGTTATTTCAGTATCAAGAATTACACATAAGTGAAGAATAAGGAGAAAGCAAAACAGTTTGATTTGGAAAAAGGAAATTTATCAAAAGAGTACTGGGGAATTTTTTAATATTCATTTTTAAAATTATATTATAAATACTTTCTTATTTAGAAGTTATTCTGTATTAAATTGATTATCATACATGATACATTACTTGTGTTTAAATATGAGATACTGTATTAGATTTTTTAAAAGTTGATTAAAGTAAAAGCTATAAAGAAAAAACCATACACCCATTTTAATTGCAAAATTTTAGTGTGTGTATATAGTTGTGTGTGAGAGAGATCTTTGGGGGGTCTTGGTTAGTAAAAAGTACAATGTTTTCAACATAACTGAGGCATTTAGTTGTATATGAACCAACCCAGACCCTGTGATCATAATCTGAGGTCCTTCTTCGTGTACCACCTCCACAAGAGGTCCAGAGTCTAGTAACATGAGAACGGGCTTCCCATTTGTGAAACGCTCTCTCCCCAGGGAGACTTGCCTGGTGCCTTCATTACATATCTTTAGGCGCCAGGTGAAAATGTTTCTCTTTAACCAGGCCGTTGGCTGATGTAACATTCTGTATAATTTTAAATGTGTTTGTGGGATGAGAATTATTTGTTTCTTTTTGTTTTTATTATGTATTTTGGGTTCTCATTTTGTATTTTTAAGTTGTGAATTGCCCTATGAATTTTGGATGAAGGGTGTTATAAAAAATTAATTAATAATAATAATAATAATAGTAAAAAACAGATACTATGTGGTGTTCATTTTATAGATGTTTTGCATTCCACCTATAGGTTTTCCCTACAATTGCTGTATACCAATTTTAAAAAATTCTAAGTCTCTTTATTTTCAGAGGGAGAGTTAGTTACAGGCTTAAGGCTGCAGTTCTCTGCAAACTTACTAGAAATAATGCCTGCTGAACTCCATTGATCTTCCATATTCCTACGGGTATATGATTGCCCCATAGAGATCTCCCACTGAAATTAATGAATGGTACCCATGATGAGTATGGGACGCAGGTGGCGCTGTGCGTTAAACCACAGAGCCTAGGACTTGCTGATCAGAAGGTCAGCGGTTTGAATCCCTGCGACGGGGTGAGCTCCCGTTGCTTGGTCCCTGCTCCTGCCCACCTAGCAGTTCGAAAGCACATCAAAGTGCAAGTAGATAAATAGGTACCACTCCAGCGGGAAGGTAAATGGTGTTTCCGTGCGCTGCTCTGGTTCGCCAGAAGTGGCTTAGTCATACTGGCCACATGACCCAGAAGCTCCCTCGGCCAATAAAGCGAGATGAGCGCCGCAACCCCAAGTCGGCCACGACTGGACCTAATGATCAGGGGTCCCTTTGCCTTTACCTTACCCATGATGAGTAACTGGTTTTCATCAGGGGCCCACAAAATTGTCTTATTACCAAGTGCTTTTGTGAAAACAAGTGATTCTTAAATTACTAGTATTTTTGGTCCAAACACTTATTGGTCCTAATGGCAATCCCCGAAAAGACTAGACTTCTTTCCTAGATCCAAATCATATTGCCCACTGCATGCTTTCTCTTTCTGTGTCTGTAAAGCTGTTTGCTGGATCTCAATCTATGGTAGGAAACCATCACAATGGTTAGCAGAGCTATGAATCTGCTAGTAGCATGATTCATGTTTAATGCCTGTTTGTAGTATTGCTATGTAAAGTTAGGAGAGTTTGACTGTGTTGGAATCTCCCCCCCGCCCTCTAGAAGTGTATCTCAACTGTCCCTCCCCCAGAATTGCTAAATTAAAGTAACAATTTATAACTCTAATGTCTTGCAGAAAATCTGAAAGATGACTGTTACAACATGGAGAAAAAATTGTGTGATACGAAAACTGATCTTACGCAAAAGCTGATCCCTCCCGTCTTGTATCTGATTTTGGCTGTGCTGCTTGTGAACTTGCTGCTCTATCAATATTTCAGCTACATATATCCTTCCTATGGACAGGCCGACGCTGAACACGACTCTTGTCAGCACGGTTACTTCAGATTAGGAACAGTGAAGAACTGCTCACCATGGTTGTCTTGTGAAACACTGAAAAGAGAAGTCCGCAAACTGAAACGCATTGGTGAAGGAGCTGTGAAAAGGGTTGGTTTATCATAATGAATCTTGAATATAATATAAAATGTTGCTCTGTAAATCTGCCATTCACCTTTTTTCATACCAGAGCCTTGACATACACTTCAGAAAAAGTTCTAAATGATATTGTCAGCTGGTAGGATTGTCAGGCTCCAGCCATGGGGGCAAGCAGACTGGTTCTGGCTGGCTGCGAGCTCCTGAAGAGGAGGCAGTTGTTCAGAGCTCGCATGCTAGCCAGGAAGTAGCTTAGAGGCACACTTCATCTCAGCTGGGGACATGGGTGGTGCTGTGGGTTAAACCACAGAGCCTAGGACTTGCCGATCAGAAGGTCGGCGGTTCGAATCCCTGCGACGGGGTGAGCTCCCGTTGCTCGGTCCCTGCTCCTGCCAACCTAGCAGTTCGAAAGCACGTCAAAGTGCAAGTAGATAAATAGGTACCACTCCGGCGGGAAGGTAAACGGCGTTTCCGTGCACTGCTCTGGTTCGCCAGAAGTGGCTTAGTCATGACCCGGAAGCTGTCTGCGGACAAACGCCGGCTCCCTCGGCCAATAAAGCGAGATGAGCGCCGCAACCCCAGAGTCGGTCACGACTGGACCTAATGGTCAGGGGTCCCTTTACCTTTACCTTACATCTCAGCTGAGAAGTAGGGAAAGAGCAAGGTGTTCATGTTGCTGCATATAAACTGCAGCTGGCGCCATGAGAATGGCTAGGAGGCGGAGAAGGAAAGGTGGACAGAGAAGGAGAGCAGAATAACAGGGAAAGGAGGGTCCAAAGGGAGAAAGTGCTGGAAAGGTGGGGAAGGCACAAAGGGGGGGGGCAATTCTAGGGTGAAGTCGAGGTAACAAGGGAAAAGAGGAGGGGTGTTTTGGCTTGCCTGAATGGAAGCTTGAATCCTGTAGCAAAGGAGAGTAACAAGGGAGGGAGGACTTAATGGAGGACTTAGAGGTCTCCTCTACTCCATGGACACACCCAGTGGGGGTATAGTTGACAAGCCTCTAAACTGAGGATGCTCTATGCTTGTTCCACCCATGACCTGGGCCACCTCAGATGTCAAGCAAAATCTTCCGAAGGAGGCCAGAGGAGACGCTTGCTTACTTGCAGTGTATTCTGAAGAAAGACAAGCTTGGGCAATGGCCACTTGACATAACTGGTCAAATATCCTGCTTGCCTGAATTTGACACCTGACCGAATTAACTCAGAGATGTAACGAGGGTCATAAAAGGGAAACTTACTATGAACAACTGAGGGAAGGAAGGTGATGGATGTGAGTGGCTTTGATGTATGTTTCACTGAATCTTAAATTTGTCCTTGTTTATATGTGGATGCTGACAATCCCAGCTGAATCTACATCTAGAAATATATATCTGCAGGGGTACCTTGGTTTACTGTTCCGGAGGTCTGTTTGTAAACCAAAACTGGTTGTAACCCAAGGCATGCTTTCGCCAATGGGGCCTCCAAAATTTTTTTGTTTGTAATCCAAAATAATGGGTTGTAAGCCAAAAAAAGGTTGCAAACTGGGACACGTACTTCCAGGTTTGACGTGTTTGTAAGACGTATGCAAGCCAAGGTACCACTGTATTTCCTCATGTTGCAGGAGCACAACTGTTCTCCTCACACTTTCTCCTTCACAGAATGCTCACAGTTATGTTTGAGTGACTGTACATATTCACCTCTCTGTTTCCAGACACTCTGGGATTTGTAAACTTTACCAATTTTCAGATATTTGCTGTGACATAACTTGCTTTGTTGTGGCATAGACCTTGTATCTATTCATGTTTTTTGTTCTTGTGTGTGTGTGTATAACACATAGGTTTGAATTTGTGTTTGTCAAGACTAAACTGTTGTCCCCCATATTGAAAAACAGCTTGGCTTTTACAAACTGCATTTCAGAGTTTGGACCTCAAAGTTTGAACATTGTTCTCCTTGTTCTAGGTCTTCCTTTCTGAGTGGAAGGAAAACAAAGTCG
Source organism: Podarcis filfolensis (assembly GCF_964270895.1). NCBI lineage: Eukaryota > Metazoa > Chordata > Lepidosauria > Squamata > Lacertidae > Podarcis > Podarcis filfolensis. Next base: position 45,694,886 of record NC_139615.1, read on the forward strand.
CCCTTTCCCAGCTAACTGTGCCGGAACTTCAAGAGGACTTCGTTCATGGCTTACAGATGCTGAAATCTCTACAAAGCAGACATGTGGTCAAGCTGATTGGATATTGTGAGGAGGAGTTCACTGTTCTTACGGAGTACCACCCATTCGGCTCTCTGAAGAATCTGAACGAGATATTGAACCTTCCAAAGTACAACAGCTTCAACACATGGCACATTAGGTTCCTGCTTGCCATCGATTATGTGAGCATCCTCCATTACTTGCACAACAGTCCCCTGGGCACCCTTGTGATGTGTGACTCCAGCGACTTGGATAAAGTTCTTTCTCAGTACTTGCTGACTAGCAGCTTCCATATTATTGTGAATGACTTGGATGCTTTGCCTCTTGTAGACAAGAATGCTGGCAAACTGATCAAATGTGGCCATCGAGAACTTCAGGGTGACTTTGTTGCTCCAGAACAGCTTTGGCCTCGGGGAAATGAAATGGCTTTTGAAGACAGCCTCATGCCTCCTTATGATGAAATGACAGATATATGGAAAATCCCCGATGTTTCCAATTTTATCTTGGGGGATGTCGATGGCAGTGATCTGGTCCGGTTCCACCTTTTTGACATCCACGGGGCCTGCAAAAGGAGCCCAGCTGAAAGACCTTCTGCTCAGACTGTTTTGGACACATACAAGAAAGTGCTAGCGTCGCTTGTGAGAGAAACAGTTATGCCAAGGACAAGGGACATGTTATAAAACACACACACACAAACCTCATGGACATGCCTTGGTACATATTTAGCACATTTGACTCTTCCCGATCTGAGAAGTACATGGAAACATAAGGATAATTAGAAAAACTCTATAATGGCTTCTTAAAAATGACTCCCGATTGCACCTTCTGTGACAAATTGTTGAGAAAATTGGAGGGAAGGGAATAGTATGTGTTGTGTGTGGTAAATTTCTGAATGAGTATTTCTTCCTAAATCAAGTTGCATAGGCAGGAGAGATGTAGCTACAGTGGTACCTCGGGTTACAGACGCTTCAGGTTACAGACTCCGCTAACCCAGAAATACTACCTCGGGTTAAGAACTTTGCTTCAGGATGAGAACAGAAATCGCACAGCGGCGGGAGGCCCCATTAGCTAAAGTAGTGCTTCAGGTTAAGAACAGTTTCAGGTTAAGAACGGACCTCCGGAACGAATTAAGTACTTAACCCGAGGTACCACTGTATATGACAGAAGATGTAATAGAAGTGCTAGTATTTCACACCTCCGATGCTGCCGATGAGATTGGTGTAAATCACATGCCTGTCTGGGAAGAGTGTGGGAACGGAAGACAGTCTTATCTTTTCCGCTGTATGTCCTGTTGTACTGTACTTTTGCTTTTATTTGTTCCTGTTCTTCTCTTGGAGCTGGAGAGAGAAGTCGCCATGACTCCTTTGTCTGTACATAGTGTGTAAATAAATACATAGATTAGCACTATGATCTCTCACGCTTCTTGCTGTGTTATGCTAGAAGATTAGTGTGCATATATCATTTGATATATGTCACTGAAGCGCACTGGAGAAGAAGGGAGATGCCTTTTCCAGAGCTGCACATTATCAGAGGACGCTCAGAGTTCGGGGGCTGCAGTGGCACCCCAGAGCGTTTTCCAACAGTTCTTGTTCTCTTCGAATTATTTCCTACTTTGCTTTTCTTCTTCCCTCCCTTTCAGCATTTCTCGACTCCTATTTACCCCCATCTCCATGAGATTTCACTGACACCAATTACACTGCCACAAAACTCTATGGAAAAAAGGACCGGTAAATCCAGTCCATTGAGTTGCTAAATGTACAGGCTTCATCAGTACAGATTTAGGATTTTTTTGCAAATGTAGCATAACAAAATTGCTCCTTGGGAGCCGCCCAGAGTGGCTGGGGAAACTCCGCCAGATGGGCGGGGTATAAATAATAAATTATTATTATTATTATTATTATTATTATTATTATTATTATTACTACAGACGATTGTTGGCTGCCTGGGATTGGGGATGGCAATCAGGTGGTAGGGATCAGCACAATTGGTCCTGCCCATCTATCGTGGCAGACTTCTTAATGTTTCAGCAACCCAGTGAGATGAACCTATCAAAATGATGACTTGCTGTCTGAAGTCACATTGCCCTAATTCTGATTTACAGAATTGCCTGAGATACCCTGCAGGAACACTAGATGACAGCAGACAGTAGAACGTATGCAAACTTCCTGTGGTTTCTAGCTCCAAAATCACTTTATCCATTGCCTGGTGAAGTGAAACCTGAACCTTGGTAGGGTATCAATGGTCACAGAGCATAAACTGTAAAATACACTTTACTATCAAACAATGGCTTAACGGCAGGTGCGTTTGTATGTGTGTGGTAGCTGAGAGAACAAACCTAGCATTTCCCACCAGTGTTACCAATGAAGTTGGCTTACTGGAAAAAGAAGTCATTGAAGGGCTCTGATCACATGGGTAAGTGATAAGTATTGTTAACGGTAAAGGTAAAGGTAAAGGTAAAGGGACCCGTGACAGTTAAGTCCAGTCGCAAACGACTCTGGGGTTGCGGTGCTCATCTCGCTTTATTGGCCGAGGGAGCCGGCGTACAGCTTCTGGGTCATGTGGCCAGCATGACTAAGCCGCTTCTGGCGAACCAGAGCAGCGCACGGAAACGCTGTTTACCTTCCTGCCAGAGCAGTACCTATTTTTCTACTTGCACTTTGACGTTCTTTCGAACTGCTAGGTTGGCAGGAGCAGGGACTGAACAACGGGAGATCACCCCGTCGCAGGGACCTTTACCTTATCCCATGGAATAAGTTCACCCTGGGTAAGAAGGAAAAGCTAGACCTCAACAGCCACCTTAATAAAGCTGCATATGTCCTTATTGGCAGACAGAACCCCATGTTCTGAAATCTATGGGCAAAAGCAGTAGGCACCATTGGAGAGTTTCATGTGACGTATTCACTGTGGCTCTACAAAGGAACTTGCACCAAGACATGAGTTCCCCTTTTCAGATTCTATGAAGTGAACCAACAGGTGGTTGGAAGGGTTCGTATGAGTTGCTTTTTTGACCATTTCACCTGCCTTTGAGGAATGGAAGTACAGCGGTACCTCAGGTTAAGTACTTAATTCGTTCTGGAGGTCCGTATTTAACCTGAAACTGTTCTTAACCTGAAGCACCACTTTAGCTAATGGGGCCTCCTGCTGCCGCCGTGCTGCCAGAGCATGATTTCTGTTCTCATCCTAAATAGGTACCACTCCGGCGGGAAGGTAAACGGCGTTTCCGTGCACTGCTCTGGTTCGCCAGAAGTGGCTTAGTCATGACCCGGAAGCTGTCTGCGGACAAACGCCGGCTCCCTCGGCCAATAAAGCGAGATGAGCACCGCAACCCCAGAGTCAGTCACAACTGGACCTAATGGTCAGGGATCCCTTTACCTTTACCTTATACTATACATATCAACATACCTACACACCTACCCCATACGGACACCCACCAAGTGACTTGACTTCCAGCCGTTCTTGTTACGCTACTTTATTTTTCCAACTAGCTTCAACGCATTTCATTATTTCTTTAATCTCTTCTTTTCTCTTAACTTTTCTCTCCTTTCACTCTAATCATTTTCTGAATTCACTCAGTATCTGTCAGAAATTCTACTTTTTCTACATAAATTTTGATGTATCCCTTAAAGATAGCCCACTCCTTATTCACTTTTGGTACCATATCTCCTCTTATCCTCCCTGTTAGTTCGGCAACATGGAAGTATTCCATCATTTTAGGTCAGGTTGTTTTGACCATCTTCTTTAGTAATTATCCAGTGGGGAGAAAAACAATTATTTGATTGTTAATGTACAGAGCGGTCTCCATTCAGCATTGCAGACTGGACAGGCTGTATAGAAGGGGAACGGTGTGTGTGTGTGTGTGTGTGTGTGTGTGTGTGTAAGCACCAAGCCTCATGACTGCATCCTATCTTTTTGCTGCATGAAATGAAAGAGGGGAACAATTAGCCACAGCACTTGTCCATGGCTTCATAAACCATGGTTTATGAAGCTATGGATGAATGCCAGAAGCAGGCATTATATCATTGGGAGAAGGAAGCTCTAGCAAACAGAAGACAGCCTGTTTCCCACAAATTCAATCAGAAACAGGGGACTGCATTCTCAATGATATAAGTGAGATAATTTTGTTGGGTTGAGTTCCTGTGTTTCGTTCTCTAATGGACCAGCAGTTATAAGGGTTAACATCACCATTAAAAATAACATAGTTAAAGCTTAGAAATTGGTTCCCTCTGGCATCTTAAATTAAGCAGACTATTATTACGCACTTTATTCAGCGGAAGCAGATGTTTCAGGATGCTGCAATTACTGTTTAGCAGAATTTACTGCTCTGCTCAAAACCTATGGTTATAGACTCGGCATCCAATGGAAAGTGAGAAGACAGTGGGAAAGGAAAGCTAAGACAAATCCATCCTTATTTTTAAGTATGAATTAGAGGTTTTCCTCACATTTTTTCAACAATTGGAAGCTATTGGAAAGTATATCTGAAGGAGCATCTCCACCCCCACCGTTCTACCCAAACACTGAGATCCAGCGCCGAGGGCCTTCTGGCGGTTCCCTCCCTGCGAGAAGCCAAGTTACAGGGAACCAGGCAGAGGGCCTTCTCGGTAGTGGCGCCCGCCCTGTGGAACGCCCTCCCACCAGATGTCACAGAGAAAAACAACTACCAGACTTTTAGAAGACATCTGAAGGCAGCCTGTTTAGGAAAGCTTTTAATGTCTGATGTATTACGGTATTTTAATATTTTGTTGGAAGCTGCCCAGAGTGGCTGGGGAAGCCCAGCCAGATGGGCGGGGTATAAATAAATTATTATTATTATTATTATTATTATTATTATTATTATTATTATTGCCATCTAAATGGAAATACTATATAGCAATAATAACAACATAAATGTCAGGCAGCAAACCTGCACACACTTACCTGGTACTGAGTCCCACTGCCATATAGAGGATTTAATAGTAATTTGAGCGTATACGTACACCAAAGAGTAAGTCTTCCCCCTTTGTCGTTTTATTTGGTTTTTCCAGTTCCATAATGCACAAACATATATAAAAACCCAATAAATTAAGTCATTACCTTACTGCTTCCTTTGTTTTATATTGCTTCAAAAATAGGAACCATTTTTTTTCTGAAATAAATCTCCACCAAATGACGCTATCCCATAACTCCTTAGAGCTTGCTCTTTTATTCATACAAGATTTTCCTCTCCCCAAGATCTGTTTTTGGTACGATATCTACTTTTTCATATCTGAGCTATTAAAAGCCAAGCAGGATCAACATAGTAGAGGCCAAAGTACTTGGAGGAACCGGCTGTTTTGTATACAGTGGTACCTCGGTTTAAGTACTTAATTCGTTCCGGTGGTCCATTCTTAACCTGAAACTGTTCTTAACCTGAAGCACCAGTTTAGCTAATGGGGCCTCCCGCTGCTGCCGCACCGCCGGAGCACAGTTTCTGTTCTCATCATGAAGCAAAGTTTTTAACCCGAGGTACTATTTCTGGGTTAGCGGAGTCTGTAACCTGAAGCGTATGTAACCCGAGGTACCACTGTATTGCCCAACGTTTCCAAAGGGCCTAACATGTAAATTGGCACCTGCTATTTTGCCAATTTCCTCAATGATTCTCGTTTAGAAATATTAAATCTTAACACAGTTCCACTATATATGTGCAAAGGTACCGCTAGAGAAAAATAATTTTTCGAAAGCTGCTACATTTCTGGCCATATCCACCTTTTTCAACATGGTTTGTCTATAATGTTTTATTTGTAAATGTTGAAAGAAGGGCAGTACCTTGTGACTAAAGACTGAGTCATATTAGATCATGGATAAGTAAACTAAGGCCCGGGGGCCGGATCCCGCCATAGCTGTCAACCGTCCCTTATTTGGCGGGAAACTCCCTTATCCCAGCGGGCGGGCAGGCAGCTCCTTTCTCGCGACACTTCCGCCGCGCTGCCAGGGGAAGCCGGAGGCGGCAGCAGCGGCTGAGGAAGGAGGAAGAGGAGGGGATGGGGAGGGACGCAGAAGGGCAGCGCTTCAGTGGTCGTGGCGGCGCCGCAACCACCTCATGCCAGGCTTATGGACGGCGTGGGTGAGAGTCTCTCTCGGGCGGGGAAGGGCCGATGGAACTCCTCGCGCCAGGACAACGGCAGCCCCAACGTGCTGCTTAGCATCCCCTCCAACCAGTACAGCATCTTAATGTAGTGATTTCCCCCTCTGCATCCCTTTCATAACTCTATTTTTATAAATCATTTGTCCATCCATAGTTCAAATTTTTACTACAAGTTTTCTGTCAATCCTACCAATGTATGTAACTCTTTACAATAGCTTTTCAAATAAATGATAAACTTTCCCCATTCTTTATTAAAGAGGTCCTCTTCCTGGTTTCCAGTTTTGCCTGTAAGCTTTGCCATCTCGACGTCATTCATCAGTTTTGTCTGCCCCTCTTCTTTGGTCGGAGTTGTAGACCCTTAGGATCATCTAGTCCAACCCCCTGCAAAACACAGTCAGTGGCAGCAAAAGCAGCATGGCTCCATCAGTGGCGGATTTCTGTATAAGCTAAGCCAAAATCCCTTATTTTGGCTGCTGATCCCTTATTTCCGAGGCTGCTGGTCCCTTATTTTCAAATCTGTAAGTTGACAGCTATGGATCCGGCCCAATTGCTTTCTAAATCCAGCCCGCGGACGGTCCGGGAATCAGCATGTTTTTACATGAGTAGAATGTGTCCTTTTATTTAAAATGCATCTCTGGGTTATTTGTGGGGCATAGGAATTCATTCATTATTATTTTTTCAAAATATAGTCCATCCCCCCACAAGGTCTGAGGGACAGTGGACTGGCCCCCTGCTGAAAAAGTTTGCTTACTCCTGATCCTCAGATCAAAGGTCCACTGAGGTAGGGGTAGCCAGTGTGGTACTCTCCAGATCAATACTCTGACCAGTCCCAGACAGCACAGAACCACCCTGAGACCAGTGGCGTAGCATGGGGGGTGCAGGGGGGGCCGGTCGCACCGGGCGCAACATCTGGGGGGGGGCGCGCTCGCCGCCTCCGGAGTCGCCGAAGAGCCTCGGGCGCAGGCTGTAGCAGAGCCCCATGTCTCGCGGAACCGACGAGCTGTGCGCGCGTCCGGGCTGAAGGCGTCCGGCAGGCAGCGGCTCTCAGCGCTCGCCGCGGTCCCCGCGCGTCAGGGCCGCGGAGGGCACGCCAGGCAGCCCCTCCTCACAGCCCCGCCGCCGCCGCCGCCGCTGCTGCTGCTGCTGCAGCTGCTGGGCCATGTTGCATTTTCCTCGCCTCTCTGCCCTCCTCCTCCTCCGGGCAAGCGGCGTCGTTTGGGCGGCAGCGCCAGCGGCAACTCGCCTCAGATCACCTGACACGGACCCGCCGCCGCCGTGGCTACCTTACCGTAAATACCCCAGCCCAGGCAGCAGCAAGAAGAAGCTGGCAGCGGCGGCAGGTTAGGGGTTAGGGGGCACAAATTACTTGCCTTGCCCCGGGTGCTGACAACCCACGCTAAGCCGCTGCCTGAGACTTCCAGGTATAGGGCGATATATAAATTCAATAAATAATAATTCAACAAATAACAATAGTAATCCCTGATCTAGAACGTCTTCTTTCCAGTGGAGAATGCTTTGGGGAAGTATACAAGCAGGGCAAGAAATCAGCAATCCTTTCCCGCCCTGGAAGGTTCAGGGCTAATAGCTGTACCCAGGGCTGGAACTAGGTTTAGGTTTAGGTTTAGGTTTAGGTTTAGGTTTAGGTTTAGGTTTAGGTTTAGGTTTAGGTTTAGGTTTAGGGCAGGATTTCAGGGCTAATAGCTGTACCCAGGGCCGGATTTAGGTTTGATGAGGCCCTAAGCTCTTGAAGATAATGGGGCCCTTTATATGTCCAGCTGTCATTTGTCAACAACAAATTGTCACTTTTTTGTGTTAAATATATGCTATATGGTAATTTATGGACAGACCCAACACAAAACACTGTTGCTGTATGTAGGTTTCATTTTATTTGTTTTTTTATCTTATATTTTGGAAATGTATGTCCAGTTTCCCCCCCTTTATTTTTTGGGGGCCCCCCAAGAGAGTGGGGCCCTAAGCTATAGCTTGTCTAGCTTATATGTAAATCCGGCACTGGCTGTAACCTTCTGGGTTATACAGCATTTTGTGCCATCAAATTCCATATGATAAGCACGTGCTGTGTGAGAAATGTCTTCTTTTGGATGGCACAACCGCATGAATGGTAATGTCTGAGTGAATTTAGGAGACTTCTTTGTTGTTACTGCTTTGATTCCTTTTTTCGTTTCCAGAGATTTCACTTTTCTCACGCTTTCTTTGTCTCTTAGGGCTTTCCCCCCTGAGGGAAAATAACAGCTCTTTAGTGCTCAGTTGGAACAAATGGCCATTCGGGTTTTCTTCAGATAGATGTTTGCTCCAGTTGAGCTAAAGAGCTCCCTTGAAAGGAAGATGGCAAGGGGAAAAGCAGAAAACTGCTTGCCTAGAAACATGCCTAGAAACCATGGGGCAAACAGAAGTGTGGAAAAGCCCTTAGCTGGTAGCATGTGTGTCACACAGAATCCCTCAGAGGGACCCTAATCGATTCCTGCACCAGTCTATCACATGCCACATTACTTGGCCATATCTCTAATTCCCACAGGTCCACATCCTTAATTTTAAACTCTATTAGTATACTGTATTGCATTTGCTATACTTAAGAACTAATCTCATATAGACATTCTCAGTGCCGCAGGAATAAAAGAGGCTCCGGAATATGACTCCACAAGGGAGGTTTGTTTCCTCCCTGGATCTCCCTTGAGAACAGCGATGTTCTTTTGGCAAAATGATCTCTGTAACCTTGCTAAAATTAAACCCTATTCTACTCTAATTTACTCTAGTAAGTCAACTTTCAGTTCACCGTTTCAAACAGTGTGTGTGAAAGAAATAGGAAACTTTGTTTAGTGGTTCCCACAACATTATGGTGTTTCCTTGGTGTGTTTTAATGAAGTATTATTATGCCTAACTGATATTTATAGTTTCCTTGCATCATTTAACTCCCCCCCCCTTCAGGAAAGGAAACACAGGTATGGCAATTGGAAGCAAGTGTATTGTTCTTGTAAATCTGTCCCTGAGAATTTTCCAGTTGAAGACCGCAGAAAAGTCATGAGTCAGTGTTTAATTTGCTGTTTACAATTTTGCTTGTTTACGGTTTTCCAAAAGTAGATTAAGCAATACCCTTAAGTATATGCTATTATGGATGAATGAAGCATAATTACATATAATACGTATTTATTAATTCCTACCTCTAATCTACATCATTAGATCAATGTAATTTATTCCAAACAACAAATGCCCAGAGTTGTTCACCCACTATCCAGAAACAAGAGATCATGTCCCCACAACTCTATTACTTCCTCACTCTTGAGAGATAGGAGGAACATACTGTGGAAAGAATTGATGGAGCCTCAAAAACTGGAAAACTTTACTGGAAGTTGATATAGTAGGAGGCATTATAAAAAAAGGCAAAGGACCCCTGGATGGTTAAGTCCAGTCAAAGGCAACTATGGGGTTGGGGCGCTCATCTCGCTTTCAGGCCAAGGGAGCCAGCGTTTGTCCACAGAGTTTTCCAGGTCATGTGGCCAGCAGGACTAAACCGCTTCTGGCGCAATGGGACACTGTGACGGAAGCACACGGAAATGCCATTTACCTTCCCATCGCAGTGATACCCATTTATCTACTTGCACTGGTGTGCTTTTGAACTGCTAGGTTGGCAGGAGCTGGGACAGAGGAACGGGAGCTCATCCCGTCGCGGGGATTCGAACCGCCAACCTTCCGATCGGCAAGTCCAAGAGTCCCAGTGGTTTAGACCACAGCGCCACCCGCGTCAGTAGGAGGCATAGAACTAATTTGAGACACGTCTCCCTACAAAAATAAAACTAGATTTGAGGCGACACCAGTATTGGGAGCCGTTTAAAGATTTCCATCATATATGCAACACACATACATGCATGTGGAGATTTAAAATCAAGGTTTTTCTTCTCTGAGATGGGCTGCCTTGCCAGGTCGACAAGCCCCCTCTGCCCCTCACTTCCCTCTACATTACCTGCAGACCATTGGAACCACAATTGGTCTCCTCTGCTCAATCCACCAGAGCCTGTCTCTGTATTAACTCTCTGAGGGTTTGAGAACCATTGGTTTAGCTGGTTCACTAGCTCACTTGCTTTAGCTGGCTGGTCAAAGCCTTTCCTGGGGTGTGGCTGCTGCTACACACTGATGGCTTTTACAGACCCTCCAAGTGTCCCTGTTTTCCAGGCACATCCCTAATTTGGAGAAGCCGTCTCGGTTTCTGATTTGATCCCACAATGCCCCACTTTTCCTTAGGATGTCTCTATTTTCATTGGAGAGATGTTGGAGGGTATGGAGTTATCCAACCCCAGAGCTGTCTGAAGACAATCCTGTATAGGGAAGGTTTTTTGGGTTTTTTTAAAGTTTAATGTTTTATTATGTTTTTATATATGTTGGAAGCTGCCCAGAGAGGCTGGGGCAACCCAATCAGATGGGTAGGGTATAAATAGTAAAATTATCATTATGGAATGGGACATCCCTATTCTCACTGGAGAAATGTTGGAGGGCCTGGTTTTAGAAGCCACAGGCGACAATTACAAGACATTTGTACTGACAGTAAACACAGAACGAAAGTAATATATTGAAGCATTTAATGTGCCTTGTTTTCATCAAGGTAAACCACATTCTTTGTCATTTTAATTCCAGTAAAACAAAACCAAATACAAACAGCCAACAAGAGTACAAGTCCCTGCTCTCTGAGGACAAAGGGCAGCAGTGAGGGAGGGAGGCAAGGAGCCAACTCACTGCTCTATTAGTGGGGAGGACATTCACTGTGTTCACCTCAGCTATGGTAGGATGGATGCTTGGTGGCCCAGCAGAAAAAGGATAAAACCCGCATGGGGGGAAGGAAAACCTCAAACCAGTGGGCCGGTCCCTTTCCCCTAAAGCAGCAGAAAGACAGATCAGATAGGTGTGGAGACCCCTTGTCCCAATGGCTACAGGAAGGTAGTGAGAGACTGCTTACGAAGGCATGCCAGAGCACTGCCGGAGCCAGTCTTCCTGAGCAAGGCGAAGGTGCAGGGAATGGATGGGGGCAAGACAGAGGGGGAGGTGAGCGCCCTCTCTTTAATCCACCTCCTCCATGCGTGAGGCATCTTCGTCTCCTTCCAGAGGGGGAATATCTTCAGAGACAGCGGCACTAGGCTCTTCAGCAGCAACCTCATCTTCCTCAATCCCGAGCCCCAGCTTGATCATTCTATAGATACGGTTGGAGTGACTCTGTGGATCCTCCAGGGAAGAAGAAGCCAGAGGAAAGCAGTGCTGTCTCCAAGAGCAGCACCACAAGGTCCTTGACGGCCTGGTCGTTCTTGTCTGCCTCGGCCTTCTGACGCAGTGTCTCTACAATGGGGTGGTCAGGACTGATCTCCAGGTGCTTCTTGGCCATCATGTAGCCCATGGTGGAGTTGTCTCGCAAGGCCTGGGCCTTCATGATACGTTCCATGTTGGCGGTCCAGCCATAGGTACGGCAGGGCGAGGAGACCAGCCTGTTTGAGACCGTCACCTTGTCAACTTTCTTCTCCAGGATTTCCTTCATGAGTTTGCAAAGGTTCTCAAACTTGGCTTTGCTCTCCTCCATCTTCTTCTTCTCGTCCTCATCCTCTGGCAGCTCCAGCCTTTCTTTGGTGACGGACACCAAGGTCTTGCCATAAAATTCCTTCAGCTGCTGGATGCTATACTCATCAATGGGCTCTGTCAGGTACACCACCTCAAAACCACGTTTCCTCACTCGCTCCACAAAGGCAGAGTTAGCCGCCTGCTCCTTGCTCTCACCTGTGATGTAAGAGATGCTTTTCTGGTTTTCCTGCATACGGGATACATATTTGGAGAGGGAATTCATCTCGTCGCCGGAGTGGGAAGTGTGGTACCGCAACAGTTTTGACAGGCGTTTGCTGTTGGTAGAGTCCTCATGGATCCCCAGCTTGAGATTTTTGGAGAAGGCCTCGTAGAACTTCTTGTAGTTTTCTTTGTCCTCCGCCAGCTCTGCAAAAAGCTCCAGGCATTTGACGATGGTCTTGCGAATCACTTTGAGAATCTTGCTTTGTTGCAGCATCTCACGGGAGATGTTCAGGGGCAGATCCTCGGAGTCCACTACACCCCGGATGAAGTTCAGGTCCTCTGGGATGAGTTCATCACAGCTGCCCATAATGAAGACGCGCCTCACATAGACCTTGATGTTGTTCTTTTTCTTCTTGTTCTCAAAGAGGTCAAACGGGGCCCAGCGTGGGATGAAGAGAAGCGCCCAGAATTCCAACTGCCCCTCCACAGAGAAGTGCATAATAGCCAGATGGTCTTCCCAATCATTAGTCAAGCTCTTGTAGAACTTGCCATACTCCTCCTGAGTGATGTCATCAGGGTTTCGGGTCCAGATGGGCTTGGTCTTGTTCAGTTCCTCCTGGTCGAGGTACTTTTCCTTGTTCTTCTTGGTCTTCTTCTTGCTCTTGCCACCTTCCTCCTCTTCATCTGATCCCACATCTTCAATCTTGGGCCTCTCCTCATCCTTGGGGGCTGCCTCTTCACCCTCCTTCTCCACTTTTTCCTCTTCCGTCTCATCGTCGCTGATTTCCTTCTCACGCTCCTTCTCCAGATAGAGGGTGATAGGGTAGCCGATGAACTGGGAGTGCTTCTTCACCACTTCCTTGATGCGACGTTCCTCCAGGTATTCAGTCTGATCTTCCTTCAGGTGCAAGATCACTTTGGTGCCACGGCCAATGGGTTCGCCATGGTCAGTTTTGACAGTGAAGGAGCCGCCTGCAGATGACTCCCAGGCATACTCTTCATCATCGTTGTGCTTGGTGATAACCGCAACCTTCTCAGCCACAAGGTAAGCAGAGTAAAAGCCCACACCGAACTGTCCAATCATGGAGATGTCTGCACCAGCCTGCAAGGCTTCCATGAAGGCTTTGGTGCCAGACTTTGCAATGGTGCCCAGATTGTTGATAAGGTCTGTCTTTGTCATGCCAATACCAGTGTCCACCAAGGTGAGGGTGCGATCATGGGGATTGGGAATGATATCTGTCTTCAGCTCTTTGCCACGTTCCAGCTTTGAGGGATCTGTCAGACTCTTATAGCGGATCTTGTCCAGTGCATCAGAGGCATTGGAAATGATCTCCTGCATAAAGATTTCCTTGTTGGAGTAAAAGGTGTTGATTATCAGGGACATAAGCTGGGCAATCTCTGCCTGGAAGGTGTGTATCAAAACAACTGCTGTACAACTACTGTTTAGATGGTTTACTTGAAGCCACAGGGACACAGGTAAGAAATATTTTCATGAACAGAAGGATGGAGGATGTGCGCATTATACGAAACCAAGTTTGTGTTCAACCAAAAGATGAGGATCTCCCATTCCTTCACTCTGTGCTGGGTCGTTCAGAATATCCTCAAAACCAATGCAGTCACAGTTGCCTTTCCAGATATCCAGGGACAAGTTCGCAATAGGAAGGAAAAGAAGACGCTGGAGCAGCTTCACTGCTTGGAATTCCATCTGCAGCTTCAGCGGTGCATGCAGCTCTGGAATATTTCTCAGAGTAGAAAAAATCATCTTATCTTGATTTAGCAACAACAACAAAATTATCCGGTGTGTCCAAAGGATGAACAGGGAAAAGTTCGCTCTTCACATTTGTAAAGCCTCTATTTATCACATCACAGCTTTCAAATGCTTCAGCAGCTGACAAATCAGAAACCGGAATATAGTCCTTCAGCTGAGATCCAAACACTCTGGAATTCACCTCAACCTGTGTTTTTTTATTAAAAAAAGAAGGGGGGGAAGGATAGTGGTCAAAGACAATGGGAGCTGTAGTGAAGCACCCCCTGTAGGAAGGCCCCCAGCCTTCTCCCCGCCCCATGCAAAGGTTCCCTTCCTCTTACCTGGTCTTTTTGGAGGAGGCTTGGGCAGCAGCCACAGCGGTGCACGATCGAGATCCTGCAAGAAAGAAGGGATCTTTGAAGCACTGCTTCTTGGGCTCGAATCCTGTTGGCTGCTTTCGCAGTGGCATCTGGGTGGCCCCTGGGAGAAGAGGAGGCTGGACCAGAAGGGGCCTTGGCCTGATCCTGCAGGCCCTTCTGGTGTGTTTCCTAAGTCCCCCCTCCTCCCCCCTGTCCCATTACCTCAGGGGCGAGAGGCCGTCGTCTGGGCTCCAGTCCCTCCCGGAGGAATGCGGCGGTTCCACGGCTGAACTTCTCCCTCGCTGCAAAACAAACAGAGACATCAGAAGGCTCCTGTTTCCCAGCCACACTAGCCCCAGTCTGGGGCAGGAGGGTGGGGGACAAGGGAAGGGGCATTTCCACTTACCTGATCTTATGAGGGCTCCCCACTTCTCCACCGTACGGGCGTCCGACCGGCCTAGCACGGAAGCAACAGCCAAAGTCTCCTCCCTCACCTGAGAAGCTGTTTTAATGGGAGGAAACTTTGGCTGCTGCTTCTGTGCCAAACCGGGCCGGGATGGAGCCATGCCCGTACGGAGGAGGGGCAGTGGGGATGCGCCGCGAGGGACGACAGCCGGGAACCGCCGGGATGTTGTTCGGTTCTTCATTCCGGGAGCCGGCGCTGGAGCCTCATCCCTGGAGGCGTGGCCCTGTGGAGGAAGAAGGACATCACATGAGAATGGAAGCCACAGGTGGGAGAGTGTTTCTAGGACTCCCAAAACACGTCCCACAAAGATCCCTTCATTCCCTCTGCCCTCGTACCTGATGTTCGCCACGTCTCTCCAGGGATTTGGCCAGAACAAAATAGGTGTTGGGGAAAGGCTCCCACACTGCAAAGAAAAAAGAAACATGAGCAGGCGCCTGGCTCCCTGCCATGCTAGCCCCAGTCTGGGGCATGAGGGTGGGGGACAAGGGAAGGAGGCATTCCTAGAATATGGGGCACTCAGTTGGCATTTCCACTTACCTGAGCTGGGAGCCTTTCCCCCTTTGTTCTGGCCGGCCTCTCGCCTAAGGAAGAAAGAAGCTCAGTTAGTCTGATTGGAGGAGACAGGGAGAACTCTGGGATTGATCTCCACCAGATCTCCACCCAATGGACAGAGCAGGCACCGGCCTATGGGCCAGGCAACAACGGATCAGAATAAGTACTGTTTGTTTTGCCTATTAATTATTGTTGGTTGCTAAAATCAAAAACGTATCAGGATATGATTTGCAAGGAGCCCAGGGATATTTTGACTGCCTAGGGGCCTCCACAGGTTTTAATCTGGAACTGTGCCCAACCAAGGGCCAACTTTGGGTTCTCAAATGTCAAGGGCGCCCTGTAGGCAGAGCTGTAGCTGGGTGATCTTGCGCCCCTGGAGAACTATCCAGATTGCGCCCCCTAGCCATGGACAAATGAGCTCTTCTTTCTGCCTCTCCTCCAACCCTCCACCCATTCAATTCACCCTCTATTAAAAACCTTTTCTTATGAGGCAATAGCCCAGTGTGAGCGCACCGGCTGTGCCCTCCTCAGACTGCCCCACCCCTGCCACAGAAGGGCACAGCATACCTGCAGATGTTGGTTTGGGACGTGGCACCGCTGGGCTGCTGCGTGGCCGGAGCCCTGACTGGCGTTTCCAAACCACGGCCCTGCAAAGGAAGAAGGACATTTCACTCTCCTGCCATAGGCATCCGCTCTAGGGGACAGAAGATTTCCTTCTGGGGCAGATTGCCTTTCATCTTTTCTCTCCCCAAAGCCACATCAGGGGGCGGCCAGCCAGCGGAGGGACATAGGGGGCAGGTGGGAGGGTGAAGGCCACTCCCTGCAAGGCCCTTTCCACCTGGCCAGGGGGGCGAGGCCCAGACCCACCAGCCAGCCCTACTGAAGAGGCTCCTCCTGAGGCTGGAGGAACGTCGCCCAGCTAGTGTTTGATTGATTTATTATGCTGTAAACCGCTTTGAGATTTTTTATTACAAATATAAAGCGGTATAGAAATTAAAATAAATAAATAAATAAATAAATGCGTGGGAAATGGATTCCCCATGGAATTAACATACCACGACTTCCAGTCGCTCCTCACGGCGCCAGAGCAACGGTTGCGGCCTTCCTTTCTGAGAACCTGTGAGACAGAAAGGAAAATAAAAACACAGGAAGTTACCAACCAGTTATTCACAGCAGAAAATATCCTGCCCACAGCCAGCCCCGGCTGGGCTCCAAACTCCGACCATCTTCTTACCAGCCAGATGCACTGACCCCTTGCAATTCTGCCTGGGCTGGAGAAAGGGGAGAGAGAAGCGTTTTGCTCTCTGTCCCTCAGGACATGGATATGAGAGCCACACCATGCAGCCCTCTCAATATCTCAAGGGCCGTCACAAGGAGGGGGGAGGAAGCTTGTTTTCTCCTGCTCCAGAAGCTCCCAGGACCTGAAGCCATGGCTTCAGGCTGCAAGAAAGGAGATTCCGACTCCACTTCAGGAAGAACTTTCTGACAGCAAGAGCTGTTTGACCGTGGGAAGAAATCCCTCGGAAGGCGGTAGACTCTCCTTCCTTGAAGGTTTTTCAGCAGAGGTGGGATGGCCATCGGCCATGGATGCTTGAGCTGAGATTCCTGCATCGCAGGGGGTTGGTCTGGATGACCCTCGGAGGTCCCTCCCAATTCTACAATTCTATGGGGTTCCAGGTTCTCACCTTTGCGAAGCTCACTCATTGCGGAGCAGTAGAGCAGGGTCAGGTTTGGAAAGCAGTACGGCAGACTTCAAAGCAACTCTCCCTCCTTGAGAGTCTGAATGTTGGGTGGGAGGCAGTTGAGAGTTGGTTGAGAGTGGCGGGTTCTAGAAGGGGGGGGGGGCAAGGGACGGCTTCTGATTGGCTGCAGGAGCTTCCTGCACTCAGAAGGAAACCATATCAGATGCTTGGCTTCCAAAGAACGTCTGCAAGCCGGGCACTCACTTATAATTATTTTATTTATTGAATTTATATTTCACCCTTTCTCCCGAAGGAGGCCAGAATGACATGGGATGTGGGTCTATTCATGTCAGTTTCCCGTAGATATGACACAGCTGAGGCGCAACTGGGAACACTGTGTGAATAAAAACCAGTGACTTAAAAGTGCCAAAACTTACCTGCTTCTTTAGATGTGTGTCAGCAATGCAGACAATAGTGGCTAGATTTCTTATTCTGTTGGATTGCTGCTAGATTCTGGCTTCCTCACACGTAAATGTGGCAGACACAACTAAAGAACAAATACTGTTGCTCCTATCATGCCTACTTGGACCCATCAACCCTCACATCCGTGCCCTATTTTGCATGCTTAAATAATTCAATAAATACAGACAACAACGACAACTGTGGGGCTGTGAAAAATTCACTCTGTGTGTTTTTCTCCTGTATTGTTAGTTATTCCCCTTGCAGAAGAAGAAGAGGGTGGGGCTCTTTGTCTCCCTGCCCATCCCTTTCCCCACAGAAGCAGCCTTCCGCTTTCCTTTCACTTGGCTGAATCAGGCCCCACAGGTTTAATCAGATGTGCATCCAAGTGTAGCACCCTGCTTGTGGTTAGCGCTTAGCTGGAATGAAATATTCAACGCAGCAATAGAGAAATTAAAATAATAATTTATTTGTCAGACAAATAAATGAGAGACACAGTGGTATATGGTTACCAAAGCTCTGCCCACTCCAGCCCTGATGGTCAGCACTTATATTTCCTCAGCTCAGCCCCCTTGCTCCTCCTTTGGCTGCCTCTGTCCAATCAGCCTGGTTGAAATTCCTATTGGCTGTTTACTAGAACCAATCATAAAAGATACACCCATTTCCTATTGCCTTTTATGGGAGACAAAGAGCTATATTTCCTTCTATCTATAAATGGCAAATAAGTATATCTTACATTTGCCTCTACAAGGCACCTTAATTAACATTTCACCTTTTGCCTTATTGCCCTATTCACTGCAAAACAGATGGCTAAAACAGATGGTGCATGGTTTTTTAATTTTTATCTTAAAGAGATCTTGGGTTCACCTTCTTACACACCATCTATGAAATAAGAATCTAACATAAGAATCTAACATTTCTTACTTTCTAAATCCTTTGCATAATTACATTTAAGCCAATATATTTCATACATAACATATATAGATTTTCAGAAGCAAAGGCCTTTTCAAAGTAAAAAGGAACTTAGTAAAAGCTAAGTTCTCTAAGTTCTCTAAGTTCTCTGAAGCTTCAAAGCAGCTTCAGAGAGAAGCCTCTTTCCCTAGCCAGCTGCTGTTTCTATTAGCTCTTGCCCTTTTAACCTTATGAAAATGTGGCTCAAGTTTAATGGGAGGCACAATAATTCTTACTATTTACCAATTCTTAATTGTGTTTTTGTAGCTTGATTGTATTCTGTAATTTGTATGGTCAGTGTGACCTTTTGCTCCCAGCCTGTAATTTCCGTTTACAACCCTGAAATACTGCTATAGATCAATGGGGCCCTTGAACAGGAAGATAAACAGCTGCCAGAGTATTCAGCCACCTGCTTTATGCCTGGCATGAGAGATACAAACATTTGCAAATATATTTTTTAAGCTCATTTTAAAATACAGATCTTGATCAGATGCCTCACAAGGGCCAATTCTGACTATCTGTACTATCTGCACCCAGTTTACTGTATGGCCCTCTGAGGAGGCCTTTCCCATCCACTGTCCTCTTTTCCAAAGAGCATTGTTGGTAGCGATGGCCTTGGCTATCCATGCCAATGAGCCTTTGATAGTATGTCCACCGCTTAGGAGTCCCAATGAAAGCAGAGCAGAAGGGGGGCTGCTGCTGCTATGGAGCTTGTGGCAGAGCTTAGGCTCTTAACTCTTCCTTTAGCATCACAGGATTGTGGAGCCCGGAGAGACCACAAGGACAATCCAGCCCCCTGCAAGATAGGAATCTGTCGGCCAAAGTGGGGCTCCAACCCAGTGGCGTAGCGTGGGTTGTCAGCACCCGGGGCAAGGCAAGTAATTTGCGCCCCCTAACCCGTGGATTTTAGTAGGGGCAGAGAGCTGCGAGTGCGAGTGCGCCCCCCCCAGATGTTGCGCCCGGTGCGGCCGGCCCCCCCTGCACCCCCCACGCTACGCCACTGCTCCAACCCACTTAAGAGTCAGGCTCTTCTGGCTGAGCCATGATTGAATCTCGGCCTCTCTGGCAGTGAGGAGCATCACAGCCCTTTGCCACATTTGGGGGTGTTTTTGGAAGAATCCGGAGGCCACCCCTGTATACTCTCCCATATTACATATTTAAGGTTATATGTTATCTTTATCATCCCCATTCTATAAATCAGAGCTTCCTAATTTTAAACTCAACATATGCAGAATAAGCTCTTGGGGCTTACTTGCATATAAAAAGATTTTAACCCAAAGATATTGGAAGTAATAAGAACTACCCACTGACAGTTATGTCATTTTAATAATCCATCATCCCTTTTTTCCATTCATTTGTATTCTTCTGGAGACTGGAGTTTTTTTCCCCTTAAAAATTTTTTGGGGGCCCCCAAATGTTTTGAAGAATGCATGGATAAACACTGTTCAAAAAACGAACAGGCTGATATGCTTAGACTAAAGGAGTGAAGTGGGAAAGGCACGTTTTAAAGAGATTAAATCAAAAACCTAATGATTGCAACGATAGCATTGAATATAACATATGAGGAAGTCGAGGAGTTGTGGAGGGGAGTCGTAGGGTGTGGTGATGGGAAGTCTGTAAATAGCGGTTTATTTTTGTGTGTATTGCATAGCTGTCAACTTTTCCCTTTTCTTGCGAGGAATCCTATTCGGAATAAGGGAATTGCCCTTCAAAAAAGGGAAACGTTGACAGCTACGGTGTATTGGTAGTGTTTTTTTTTTCCTTTTTGTATTATCAAAACTCAATAAAATTTTAAAAATATTTTTTTTGGGGGGGTCTTGGGGCCCTAAGCTATAGGTTGTTTAGCTTATGCGTAAATCCGGCACTGCGTGTGCCAAAAAGGCGCTTGCAAAGCTCCGTCCCAAGCCACCCGGAAGCTAGCAGCGGCGCGCGATGGCATTGCAATTGCATTTCTTTGCAAATCCAGGGCTCTTTCCGCAGGACGTGACATCAGGCGCCGGCCTCTTCCTCCCTGTTTCCCTGCCCGGCTGCGGGCGCATCTCCCCCGCGCGCCGGATTCGCACCCATGGCCGGTGCGCGCGTGCTGGGCGAGAGCGGGGGCGGCGGGGGCGCTGCTGCCGCCGCCGCCGCAGCCCCCATGGACTACTCGGTGCACGAGGCTTGGAACGAGGCCACCAACGTCTACCTGCTGGCCGTGCTGGCCAGCCTGGCTCTGCTGGTGTACGCGCGCAGGTGGGTTTCCCCCATCTCTCTTTCGGTGACACTGCAGGCTGCCCTTCGGAACTCCCCGCCACTGGAGATCCAGCAGGGCGCCTGCAGAGACGCCTTTAGCGTGGTGGCGCCTGCCCTTCGGAACTCCCCGCCACTGGAGATCCAGCAGAGCGGCTGCAGAGAGGCCTGCTGCGCACTGTTGGGAACCCCCCCCCACTGCCTTTAGCGTGGCGGCACCTGCCCTTCGGAACTCCCCGCCACTGGAGACCCAGCAGGGCGCCTGCAGAGACGCCTGCTGCGCATGGTTGGAAAACCCCCACACACACCTTTAGCGTGGCCCTTCGGAACTCCCCGCCACTGGAGACCCAGCAGGGCTCCTGCAGATCCCTTTAGCGTGGCGGCGCCTGCCCTTTGGGACTCCGCGCCACTTGAGACCCAGCAGGGCGCCTGCAGAGACGCCTGCTGCGCATGGTTGGAAACCCCCCCCCCACACCTTTAGCGTGGCGGCGCCTGCCCTTCGGAACTCCCCGCCACTGGAGATCCAGCAGGGCGCCTGCAGAGACGCCTTTAGCGTGGTGGCGCCTGCCCTTCGGAACTCCCCGCCACTGGAGACCCAGCAGGGCTCCTGCAGATCCCTTTAGCATGGCGGCGCCTGCCCTTTGGGACTCCCTGCCACTTGAGATCCAGCAGAGCGCCTGCAGAGACGCCCGCTGCGCACGGTTGGGAACCCCCCCTCCCACCGCCTTTAGTGTGGCAGCATCTGCCCTTTGGAACTCCCCGCCACTTGAGATCCAGCAGGGTGCCTGCCCTGCACTCTTTCTGGCGCCAGCCAAAAGGAAGCCCGCGCAGGCGCTTGGGAAGTCGAGGCGGCGCGAATCTGCTTGAGTGTTTCATTTTTTGCTTTGCATGTTTTCGAAGTAGGGGTATGTGGCTTTTTCTTGATCTTGTTGTTTTGAGTCATTTTGTGAGGGGTTTTTTCTTTTAAGCCTTGGAGACGTTTTATGGCACAGGCAAATAATGTGTAAAAAGGCAGTTGTGGTCATGGCGTGAAGTGCATTTGGAAGCAAGGGGTGGAGCAAACAGGAAGTGTGACGTTCAGAGTGGGGTCAGCCTGTATGGTCTAATAATAATAATAATAATAATAATAGTAAAAATAAATAAATAAGTGGTGATATCCTGCAGTGGTGGTAAGACCTGCCGCCTAAAGGAACGGGCTAATTCTTTTGCTACGGTCGTCTAATAAATGTCCCAAGCAAGCACAAATTTCATGGTTCTGTAGATTATCTTGCCACTTACAACTGGAGGAGACATGATATGGCACTTTATTATTACTTTATTGTTTACATCTTGCTTGTCCTCTTGGATTTTAGAAATAAAAGGAAGATCATGAGGATTTTTACGCTACCTCCTGCTGTAGAAGTACCACCTGAGCCAAACTTTTACGATAGCGTGAAAAAAATTCGTCTACGGCAGCAGCTAGAGATGTACTCTATCGGTAGGTATACTCTGTCGGTAGGCTCCAAGTACGTTTCTGAGCACAATTCAAAGTGTTGAATTAAAGCCGTAAAATGGCCTTGGTTCAGTATACCTGAAGGAGCGTCTCCACCCCCATCATTCAGCCCGGGCTCTGGGATCCAGCTCCGAGGGCCTTCTGGCGGTTCCCTTTAAATATTTTTTTTTTGGGGGTGGTGGTTATTGGGTTGTTGTTTTTAGTTTATGTATTCTGTGGTTTTATATTCTGATTTAATTCTGTGAGCCGCCCTGACACCTGCGGGTATAGGGTGGTATATAAATTCAATAAATAATAATAATAATAAAAAAACGATAATAATAATAGTTACATCAAAAACCTGACAGTACCTAACTACCGAAGGCTTTTCACCAAAGCCAAACTAAATGTATTTCCCTCTGCAGTGTTGGATGGTAGGTTGAGAGGAGTTCCCTACCAGGACAGACTTTGCTCGTGTGCTCAAGACATCGATTCCATAAATCATATTTTGTTGTATTGTGCAAAATATGAGCAGGCCAGGGCTGAACTGATACTACCCTTGCTGGTACCTTTCCCAGGAAAATCAGAGGCTCATTATGTCAGGTTCCTACTGGAAGTCCGGACAAATGCTATAATGTTAGCAGTGGCAAAGTTTTTATCGGTGGTTGCAAAAACAAATGAGCCCTATATTCTAAACAAAATGCTTGTTTAACCTGGAGGTAGGCTGTATGAATTGTGTATTGATTTGTAATGATTTGTTGGGTCTCTGGACCGTAATAAAGATTGATTGATTGATAATAGTTACAGGGAACCAGGCAGAGGGCCTTCCCGGCAGTGGCACCCTCTCTGTGGAACACCCTCCCTTCAGATGTCAAGGAGATAAAGAACTACACAACTTTTATAAGACATCTGAAGGCAGCCCTGTATTGGGAATTTTTTAATGTTTCAAGTTTTATTATGTTTTTATATTTTGCTGGAAGTCACCCAGAGTGGCTGGGGAAACCCAGACAGGGTGTTGTTGTTGTGTATTTAAAGATACAGAGCTTCTAAAGATACAGAGCTTCTATTCGTTATTGTAATTCATAACTGAATATACAGTGGTACCTCGGGTTACATACGCTTCAGGTTACATATGCTCCAGGTTACAGACTCCGCTAACCCAGAAATAGTGCTTCAGGTTAAGAACTTTGCTTCAGGATGAGAACAGAAATCGTGCTGTGGCAGCGCGGCGGTAGCAGGAGGCCCCATTAGCTAAAGTGGTGCTTCAGGTTAAGAACAGTTTCAGGTTAAGTACGGACCTCTGGAACGAATTAAGTACTTAACCTGAGGTACCACTGTATGTCAAAAGGAGACTCAAAATAGAAATAAACATTCAGGATATTTCAAAACGCCTATCAGAAAGATGTTTCAAAAGTTTCCACACTTATGATACAGCTCTCTTCCTGCATGTTATACAGAGAGGTGCAAGAGGAAAGTCAAAACCAAGGGTCAGCAAACTTTTTCAGCAGGGGGCCAGTCCACTGTCCCTCAGACCTTGTGGAGGGCAGGACTATATTTTGGGGGCGGAAATGAACTAATTCCTATGCCCCACAAATAACCCAGAGATGCATTTTAAATAAAAGCACACATTCTATTTATGTAAAAACACGCTGATCCCCGGACCGTCCACGGGCCGGATCCTGCCCCCGGGGCCTTAGTTTGCCTACCCATAGTCAAAATTATAGTATTGTGGAATGTCAGTCAGTATACAGGACACAAGGGAGTCACAAATCCCAATGGACGTTCCAGAATTTGCAGTTGGTTAGCTATGCTGGTGAATATTGCCACATTACTGCCTAGATGGGCAGTAGGCTGTTATGACCATGTGGTCATAAGAAGGCATACAACTGTTCATATGTTTTGCCTCCTATTTACTGTTAATGAGAGGGGAGTAGTGTTCATTTTAGTTATGATGTCCTGGTAAACGGATGTTCAGCCAGCCTAGATCAGAAACAAGTAGGTGTACAAGTGGGACTTGCAAGTAAATGTTGCAGGGTGCTGTTCAGGGGGCCAGCCAGCCATGCTTTTTTCTAGGATAATTCCTCCATGGGATTTCATGTGTCCAGCCACTCCACCCCACCCCTGCCCTAACAGATGCTCAGTGTTGGACTTTTGCGAGAAAAATGCTTTTTTTTTTTTTTGTACTTCTGCAGACCCCAAGACTGCTTGATACCTCTCTGTTTTGGTGTTGCTTTGGTTCGATGTTAGTATATAGGATGACAGTATTTATCCTTTGAAATCATGATCCAGGTACTCTCCAAAGGAGGTTCTCCATTCAGCATAATGAACACAAAAGGAATACCTGCGAGACTGATGTGCACAAAGGTTTGCTCAAAGCCAAACACAGAATACAAAACAAGAAGTTGCCAGTGTCCAGGTTTCCCTGCAATAGAAAGCAACATATTTTTTTTGGGGGGGGGCTACTCTTGGCCTTTTTGTCAAGCTTCCCATTTTTTATTCTAAGGAGGTAAAACCAGTTTACAAAATCTTGCAGAATTACAATGGGTTTCTTGTTTGTGAGTGATTTTTCTTACTGACAGTGTCCAGTACATCTACCACTTTTCCTTCTAAGCAAACCCTCTGAAAAACAACACAACATTCCATGTATAACAGTAGTATCAAACTTTGTTAGCAGGTTGGGGGTGTGATTTTGCAACTTCTTACTCCCTGCCATTGTTGGACATGTGCTTACATCTATTGCTTCTATGACTTTAAATCGCTAAATGATGTGCCGGTAACAATTACTATTAAATGTGGACATTTTGCACTCGTGACAGAAGGCAATTTTTTATCCTAAAATGTGTGCGTTGGAATTTGCTGAATGTGTATTGTGCTGAATTAGTTTGTTAGCTAACAGATAAACAATGGGTTTGAAGTAACTACATGTTGTTGCTGTTTTGCTGTTTTTTTGAGGAGGGGCAGAATCTTACAATAGGAATTTAACAATTCCCTGTACGTTTACTTGGAAGCAAGTCCCCCTGAATTCAATAGGGCTTAGTTTCTAGTAATACCGCCTCTCCTGGTATGCCCCACGGAGGACCTTAAGGTCCATAAATTGCAACACCCTAGAGGTGTTAGATTAGCCTCAAGCAGAGCCAGGGCCTTCTCAACACTGGCCCCGGCCTGTGGAACACTCTGCCTCATGAGACCAGGGCCCTGCAGGATCTGATTTCTTTCCACAGGGCCTGTAAGACAGAGTTGTTCCACCTGGCCTTTGGTTTAGAATCAGTTTGATTCCCTCCCCCTCTTTCTTTTTCCTTTCTCCTCCTGTGAAGAGGCTGCATCCTAATGTTTTAAGGTTGTATTTTAATCTTGTTTTTTAAATTGTATTTTAATCAACTTGTTTTTATTATTGGTTGTTAGCCGCCCTGAGCCCGGTCTTGGCTGGGGAGGGCGGGGTATAAATATTATTATTAATAATACGTTTAGAATTGCAGTCTAATATATTCAAATGTGTTTATTTTTCTAGCAAGGAAATATGATCACCAGCAGCAACCGCAGAAGCAGAATGATAGTGTGCAGCTATTGGTGGAATGAAGTCTCGAAGCTCTGAAGCTGAGAGGATGACGGAACGTTTGGGATGTAGTCCTTTTCAATGCGACTTGAATAGTATAGTGATTTGTATTCGTAATTATTGCCTTGAGAAGACGTATGTAAATGTACAGCGAGCATTTTCTGAAATCGGGAAAATTAACATGGCTGATACATATTGGCCCTGTTTCCCAGTTTGCATTACAAATGATTTCCAGTAAAAGTAGGAGTAGATAAAGTTAAAACAGGGCTGCTGGGACGTTCAGTGTGGTTATCACAGCAATTCCCATTCAAAAAGTGATGAGAAAGGCACATGACATTTGATGTGCCTCAGTGGAGTTAATAAAGTAGTTGGTGCTGGTAGAGAACAGAATATATACTTATAGGCTCACAATAAATACCAAATGTCCTGTTTGGGTTATAGAGTATAGATGAAGAGATAAAAATATTAGAATGTACAAATTTTCCTTTTTGACCTGGTAAAGAGTGGTGGATAAAACAATAAGCAGTTAAGGAAGTCACTTATTTTCAATTGGAGGCTCTGCAGGGCAGGAATATTTTTTTTACCTCTTTTAATTATCTTCCTGGTGTTTTATTTAATCTTGTTAAGTTCCATTGTTGTTGCAGCTGCTGTTGTTTTTAAGCCAGGATACTTCCAGTTAAAATTACTTAGGACCACTGAACTCAGTGGAATTAAGCTGTTTAGGCAGTTGTGCCTGGGCAATCTGTGGTCCTAATCAGAACTAAAATAAACTTAAAACGTTTTTGGAGAAACACCCATTTGACTAAGTCAGTAGCAAAGCTGTAATACTTTATGGGGTGAGCACATTTTCTTATTGGGTTGTTAAATGGCACTTTAATGTGGCACTGTTACAAAGAGGGTTACATAGCTGGAGCACAAGGTAATAAAACTGTTCTTAGTGATTACAGCTAGAACTGCTTGGAATACAGATCCACCTTTAATGGTCAGTTATAAATGTATTTGCAAATATGTCAGACAAAACTGATTATGGTGGAATTATGGAGCGATTAGGTGATGCAAATAATTTATATTGGAAGAAATGTGAAAAATTTGTTCCAGGCACGTTTGAAAACATAAACATGTGATGAATTAAACAATGAATTGCATCCCTAAGTAGGTGGTGACTTTCCAATTATGGTTAAAAAGAAAAAGAGCAGATTAACAAATTTCTGTCTAGTGTTAAATAGCCATTTCCAATACTTGTCAAATTTTTTTTGTTTATGCCCCACGTCTCCTGAACTGCTGTCCTGTGCATAAAAAACTTCTAGGAAAGTAATGTGCTCAAGTATCTTATCACAGCCAAAGTTCCTTATTCTCCCTTCCACTTCCAATAGCATTCTGGTGTGAAAGTTTAATGCTTTGCCTGTAGTTAGGCAACTGTTCAAAGAGTTTCCTATTTGGACTGCGGATGGAGTTCAGTAGTTCATCCTTCTATACTTGAGATTTGGTCTCTTATTATATCACCATGACCCCTCTTTGTGATCCTTTGCAGATTTCCTACATTTGCAGCACCGACTAGTGGGGATGAGCTTTCAGTTTGGACAAGTGTAATCAATCAGATGAGCAGTTTAAGGGCTGATGTTCACATCATGTTGGGGCAGCTTTTTGTAGATATAAAAGTTACCCCCAGATCTGCATTTCTGGGTGCTATATTGTGGGAGCTTGGAGCTTGCCAATCTTGGCTGTAGCGACTTCAGTGATTGTGTAGTAACAACAAAAAGGAAAGTGAATCAAGTGAATTTCTTATCCTGTATATGTATGAGGAACCCAAGTACATCCTAGTGCAGGCATAGGCAAACTTGGCCCTCCAAATGTTTTGGGACTACAACTCCCATCATCCCTGTCCACTGGTCCTGTTAGCTAGGGATGATGGGAGTTGTAGTCCCAAAACATTTGGAGGGCCGAGTTTGCCTATGCCTGTCCTAGTGTATCACTTGTGAATATACAACTTGTGAATATCACTTGTGAATATACAACTACATAGTATTATTGTAATATAATGTATCACTTCCATTGGACTGTCTGGTACTATTGTGCCCTGGGTAGAAACTGTACACTTGCCCTTGCAAAATGCTCCCGTACTTTCAGTGTATAAAATGTTTTTGTATTTTATTTTTAACAGTAAAATGCATTTAAAGTTGGGTCTCTGTGAAGCTTATTTTTCCTGAGCTAACAGCATTTTTATGGGTAACATGCATGTAAGTTTTAAGATTTATTTCTTACAAGGATGCAGTTTTTTTATTTTATTAGCTGGCACGTTAAGAATTATTTATCAGACCTA